>NW_027264927.1:150000-175000 GCF_036320965.1 Panulirus ornatus
TGATGTGGACTTTTGTACGTGACTGGAGCCTGGGGACGGGTCCAGTGATATCTCAACTCTCCAGCCAGCCTAACCCGCCAGCCTAGCCTGGGTCATCACCGCCACCATCTAAGTCATGTGTGTAGTTTCCAGAACCTATCATCTGTTGCCTCCAGTGTCGCTGATGACAATGATCAGTGATAATCATTATTACTCACACGACAGAAATGATGAATATTAATCATAGTCATGAAATTCACTTGTTCTTTATTCAGAAACGAAAGTATAATTTTTTAAATTGAGACCATCTACCTGTCTCGTTGAATAATTAGTATTATGAATCGAGGTAGGAAAAAATGAAAGCTGTGTGAGGATATTTTCATTATGCAAATAAGGAAGTAATTATTTCACGATGGCTCAATTTCTCACTGTTGACTCAGAAAACATTGTTTCAACATGACCCAAGACCCTTCATGCCCACGATGCAACTACCATAAAGACGACACCCAACACTTACTGCTCAATTGCCCTGCACTCTCTGTACATAGACGCACACACACATCACAACACTTTATGACCTGTGGTCCCGACCTGTGGACGTGGCCAGCTTCCTGAGTGCTGCAGGAACCTCATAAAGATAGAAGGAACTCCTGGTGCAGGAAGTAACTAATCATCATGTATATATGTAAGGGAGTACAATCTCATACAGGAACTTCTCACTCCAAATGAGTTCATCATTTCCCTGCTACTGATCGTAGGGCAGCTTTCAAGCTAGAGGTTCCCCGTGAAAGGCACCGTAGCGTTATATGATTAACTGAATTATTCCTCCTACCAGGTGGAATTTCCATACCAAATTCATTCACGTTTGAAAAAAATAAAAATAATCTGAATTTTAAGAACATTTCCTCTGACTCAGAATATATAAAAGCTGTGACGTTTTGCTGAGAATTTATGAACTTATGAAATTAGAATGTCAAGAAATATTTTCATCTGATCGAAAATAGTAAAGTTCTTAGATATAAAGAAAAAAATAGATTTTTCTCACCGTACGAAATAATTAAGCGCTGATACTTTCCAAAAGATCAACAGAAAACGTTATCTGTCTATCTATACAGGTCTCTTATCATCACAATTCCCCCAGAAGACGTTATCTGTCTGTCTATACAGGTCTCTTATCATCACAATTGCCCCATACCCAATTTATGGTGAGACGCATCAAGCACTTACTGCCTCCGACATCACTCACGCACACACATCCTCGACCCATGTCCAGTGTGTTAAGCTGAAGCTCTGACGTCACGCACTCCCGCATATATATCACAAACACACCACCACTATTATCACTGTGGAAAACATTGACCAACATTACACACACACACACACACACACACACACACAACACACCACACACACACACATCACATCACACAGGGTCACAACCTGCCAGCGAGCTTACAACACACACACACACACACACACACACACACACAGGGTCACAACCTGCCAGCGAGCTCTTAACTTTAATGTGAACATGTTCTAAGTCCATAAATGCCTCATACACTTCATCTTTCTTTTAGAATACTTTCTCTCCTACTTGACTGGGTGTTGAAGTAAGGGCTCTACGCTTAATCCTTACACAAACCCAGTTTCTTAATCAACAAGGGCAGTGGAGTGGAGGTGGATGTGATAGCTGGGCGTAAATGACAGTGGTGACAGAATACGTGGACCGTGTGCGCCCCATGAGTGATGCACGTATGTATTCTCAACATAAAGATGTCTAAAAATACCCATAGTGAAGACATAGGGATGGCAGTGCAGGCATGTGTATGATACAAATATATCTGATATGAAGGAATATGAAAGGTGGTGCCTATGATATGCGGTCCAGGAGAGATACACAGGGGAAATGGGATAAATGTAGAGAAACAGTGAAATGAACTTACGAGTTTAACTTTCAAAAGAAGTTAAATTCTAAGCTAAGATGATCGGATACTGTACAAGATGAGGTTATGATGTGAGGACAGTGTGAGAAGGCATTCTTAGAGGCTGCAGCATTGCGTTTATAGGATGTGGAAACTGAGGAACAGGATGGTGGTACGAGGATTCAAAACAGTTAGCGGAGGACAAAACTTCCCAGAATATAGCAAAAAATAAAGGGTAAAGTGTGTAAATTAGAAACTCCTGAATAGAAAAAGGTTAAAAGGATGGTGTACATGAATTAAAAGAACGCAAATGAGGTTCCTGGAAGATAAACGACTGCGAATATAAATGGCAACAGCAAACTATTTTGTGAGGAGGTAAATTAAAAGCAGTAGATGTGTGAAGAGCGGCATTGTAGTGGACAAGTCTGGCAGGATGATAATGATATAATGGTGACGGTCATAAGGTTCAGTTTGACCCCCTCTACTAACCATCCCACATGTTGTAGTGTGGGCGAGACGTTAACAAACACTGGACAAACTTGAGTAAGTATGAGACAGGTTGACGGACACATATACTCAACACATAATAACTACACAGTAAAGGTGGGTCCAGTGACCCCTGTATATGGACAGTCGTGAGATATATGAATCAGGTCTAAGACGAGGGTTAAGGATCCTTCTGACCAATATAAGAACACACACTACCTAGATATGTGAACTGATATACGAGACAAAGTGACGGTACAGAGATAGGCTGAGAACACAATGGATTCAGGACATACATGCAAGTACAGGATGGGTCAGTACCTGTGTGTGTGTGGATATTAGCGTAACATACAAGTCTGGTCCTGGTGATGAGCTGGAGGCCCCATTGTATCCAGTACACAGACAACCACATGTTGAAGCACCTCGTATATATGGACGATAGAGTAACATAAAGGTATGGGGTCGGGAAACGGGCGAAGGGCCCATTGTATTCAATACATACATTTACACAACTTTCCTGTTCAGTCAATAAAAAGACCATTAGGTTAGCATACAAATATATGTACAACAGAGCAGTACGTTAAGCTGGCAACATAGTATTATAGCTATAAACCATCACATTAGTGAGGTCCACGGGAATACGAACGCATGTGACTGCCGAAATAATGTCACCATCCACAAACTTTTAATCAGAAAGTGGTATCTGGCAACTACCAGACTCGCTTCATTTTCGCTTTTATTTTACCGAGATGGAACGTAATTTTGTAAAGAGTACACGAAATTAATCACTAAATTCTAAATAAAGTTTCTCATCAAAATATTGTAAGAACAAATCATGTAGCTAAAATTTTAGAATGTTTTCAAACAAAATAATATGACACACCAGATTATCGCTCAGGGACATTCAGGAATAATTTGTGGAGTTAAAATCGGAAGTCAGTATGAATATGTATACATTAATTGCGTTAGGCTGAAACGAATGTCGAATAAACATCATGAATTGAAATAATAATTACACTCACCACGTTTATGCCATCTCTTTATTAGATATTTAAAACAAATACTTTCCATATTCACTGCCTAAATGGATGATGACGTAAGGCGGGAGAACAAATATCAAATGAGTAACTGTTGACATTATGAAGGTTTATTCAGTTAACATATTTCACAGCTACAAACGCCTTTCATACTGTTCTAAGTAAAACATGTAAACAAGTAAATGAGCCATATGTAGCATATTGTACAGCTAGAAGTAAGTGTTATGTGCTTGTGTTGCTGTATCATCTCAGGATGGTTGACCAGCCCACTAACTGGGTACTGGCTCGGCTCCCACCCACCCACACACACACCACCTTAACATGCACCTGCCACATACCCAGGTGGGCAACAATCACATTGAAAACACTGATAACATCACTTCCTGGGTCTACTGTGTATCTATACAAGCTTGTAACCTGGCACAAGATATCGTTACAAATTGGCGAAGAGACAGTGTACGTCCATATTTTGGATACAAAGCCACCATAAAACGTCAGGCATTGAACGTATAATTAAAGTATTTTGAAAAACTACATAAAATGTATAAAAAAGACCTGGTATGACAGTTCATTGATTTCATCAATGTAATTGTTAATTGATCAATCAAAAGCAACCATCCACAAACTCGTGAATAATGAGCAATTTATGAAAAAAAAATCAAGAGAACAGCCCGCTTCCCTCATTTAAATCGCGCTCGCGACTCCCATTTTCTGTGGAGAGTCAGAGGAACATATCCCAACCAGCCACTGTCAACAACACTTTACTAACTGTAATATGACCCGAGATTCGCTCTCTTTTCTCTATCTTTATGATGTAAAAGATTTAAGAATGTACAGTGATTACGTGTGTGCGAAAAGTTACATAAAGAGGAATTAAATAAGAATTTAAAATAGTTACCTCACAAATTATACAGGGCATTGAAGAAAACGTTTATTGGATCTTCAACTTACATAGACTATATTGGTTATGTTCCGCCTTTATTGTATCGGGATCTTCTACAATAGGTACGATGTCCGCCACACAGACAAGGGAAGACTTGTTCAGCAAGTATTTAGGTGAGAACAGAAGTTATATATTTATGAAGAAACTTGCGAGAGTGATGGATAAACAGCCCAAACTCTCGTCATCATTCATGGTCCTGCCAGAACGGCAAATTAAATACCTAATGAACAATACAGTGAAAGATGGGCTTAAAGTCATCACATGAAATAAAAGAGAAACACAATGAAGAAATGGCGAAGAAAATAACTTGGTAACTGGAAACTACACAGCAAGTGACACTAACAAGAAATGAGGATGAACACAACCTTCGTGCATGGGACGGTGACCATGGGACGGTCGCTATGGGACAGTGACCATGGGACGGTCACTATGGGACAGTGACCATGGGACGGCCACTATGGGACAGTGACCATGGGACGGTCACTATGGGACAGTGACCATGGGACGGCCACTATGGGACAGTGACCACGGGACGGTCGCTATGGGACAGTGACCACGGGACGGTCGTTATGGGACAGTGACCATGGGACGGCCACTATGGGACAGTGACCATGGGACGGTGACCATGGGACGGTCGCTATGGGACAGTGACCATGGGACGGTCACTATGGGACAGTGACCATGGGACGGTGACCATGGGATGGTCGCTATGGGACAGTGACCATGGGACGGTCACTATGGGACAGTGACCATGGGACGGTCGCTATGGGACAGTGACCATGGGACGGTCACTATGGGAAAGTGACCATGGGACGGTCACTATGGGGCAGTGACCATGGGACGGTCGCTATGGGACAGTTACCATGGGACGGTCGCTATGGGACAGTGACCATGGGACGGCCACTATGGGACAGTGACCATGGGACGGCCCCTATGGGACAGTGACCATGGGACGGTCGCTATGGGACAGTGACCATGGGACGGCCACTATGGGACAGTGACCATGGGACGGCCACTATGGGACAGTGACCATGGGACGGCCACTATGGGACGGTGACCATGGGACGGTCACTATGGGACGGTGACCATGGGACGGTCACTATGGGACAGTGACCATGGGACGGTCACCGTAAGATCACCATGGGAAGGCCACCATGGGACGGTTACCATGGGACGGTCACCATAAGAAGGCCACCATTGGAAGGCCACCATGGGACGGTTACCATGGGACGGTCACCATAAGAAGGCGACCATGGGAAGGCGACCATGGGAAGGCCACCATGGGAAGGCCACCAGTAGGCGGCCACAATAGGCAAGCCACCATGGGAAGGCCAACAACCTAAAGACACTACGGGAAGGCCACCATAGGAGGGCAGCATGGGACGACCAGCATCCCATTTTCTCAGTGTCAGTGAGAGAAGTAAGAGAAGGTTGACCCAACACTTGAGGGAGGGTAACTCCACCTGGCCTGCCGTCCGTGCAGCACAAATGATATTGCGTCAGCAAGTACAAGTTCATGACTCAAAGTTGTGCACACAAGCAACATTAATAACGCTACAACCAGAACAACTTGACAAGTTCATGACTCAAAGTTGTGCCCCTAAGCAACATTAGCAACTCCACAACCAGAACAACTTAAGTTCATGACTCAAAGTTGTGCTCCCAAGCAACATTAACAACTCCACAACCAGAACAACTTGACAAGTTCATGACTCAAAGTTGTGCACACAAGCAACATTAACAACTCCACAACCAGAACAACTTGACAAGTTCATGACTCAAAGTTGTGCACACAAGCAACATTAACAACTCCACAACTAGAGCAGCCAACATTTTTCATACAGTCGAATACCATTCAAGAGACTGCATTTACGCCTCTCGAAGCACTATTATGATCACCTCTAAGGTCAGCAAAACTAGTTATTTGTGTATGAGGGTGATTCTCATGGACCTGTACATGCAGGAAGGTGAAATGAACGAACGGCATAGAGTGAATTGGAGCGAAGTGGTATACGCGGGACGACGTGCTGGGACGGGACTGAACCAGGGCATATGAAGCAGCTTGGGAAACGACGGTAAGGTATATGGAGGATCATATGTGCCCTTGTTATAAGAAAGTAGTTTCCTGGAAAGACCCAATGTTACCCAGATGACAAAAAGGAAAATAAGTTTAAGTGCAGAAATTCCCCTTCAAAGTATTTTTGATCACACTGCAAAGCGCTTCCTAATCATTCGGAAGACTGCTAGTGACACATGTATGTTTGTCTATGTATGAAGGAAATAATGGCGAATAGAAAAATATACTTATGTTATTATTAATGAAAATACATTTCTGGTGGCGGCGAAGATCAAGCCATCTATGATACAAAGTCCAATCAAGAAGTTCATGGTGAAAATTTGTGAGAGTCACATTGTGTACGACTTGACTCTCAAATGATCCAATAAAATACTTTGTCAGAACAAAGCTCCATCATCAGTTACTTACTGTTGGGCTGAGGTTTACGAAGGGAAACACCAGCTCGGACAAGACTGGAAATATGGCAAGTAAGAGAAGCTGCTGAAAGTCATCTTTTACCTACAGCATGTGACAGTGTTGAAGTTCATCATCATAAGCTTTTATACTGTGGTTCACGAGGAGGGCTACGTAGCGTCACGCCTTAACACAAACACCTCCCACTGCCTCCTGCTACATACTATGTCAACGAATAACAAAATCCCTCATTAACACAAACACCTCCCACTGCCTCCTGCTACATACTATGTCAACGAATAACAAAATCCCTCATTAACACAAACACCTCCCACTGCCTCCTGCTACATACTATGTCAACGAATAACAAAATCCCTCATTAACACAAACACCTCCCACTGCCTCCTGCTACATACTATGTCAACGAATAACAAAATCCCTCATTAACGAACAATGTGAAGGAAACTGATGTGGTAAGAGAAGCCAAGACTTATGGATTACCTCCTCTATATCTGCTTATATACACAGTGGAGTGCAGACTTCACGCACGATAACACATGAACCTCCAATCATGGATACTCAAAAAAGAATAAGTGCCAAAAACAATAGCATATATTCAATAATGAGAATAGAATAGAATTTTCAGTGTGAACTTCAACTAAAATGGGAATCAATGTTGCTGAGCCTGCACACCATAGTGACACAACCAACCACAGTAACACTTGCCTACAATATTTTTTTACAATGATCCTGTAACAGTGTCAACGGTTACAGGAGTTGGACCTGTGCGTTAACTACAGGTTCTCTGTAATCCTTGATGCCCTTAATCCACGTCATGAAATAGACTTGCCTCAGTACGATACGCACGCCACAGAGACGGCGAGGCTCTGCTTCCAACCCCCTACCTCATAGTTACCGTCCCTCTTAGTCACCACCTGCTGGTTACCCATCTCGTTGAGGAACTTCTCACTCAAAAGGACTCCATCATTTCCCTGCTACTGAGGAACTTCTCACTCAAAAGGACTCCATCATTTCCCTGCTACTGAGAGACGCGCAACCTTTACTCTGCAGGAGCCCCTTCAGTAGATGGGGTCCTTGTGTTTCGGGGCATTGTAAAGCACATGTAGAGCACAGACTGAGAGTGGATGTGAGCGAATGAGGCCATTCCTCCGTCTGTTCTTGGGGCTACCTTGCTATGGATCTCTCTCTCTCTCTCTCTCTCTCTCTCTCTCTCTCTCTCTCTCTCTCTCTCTCTCTCTCTCTCTCTATCTATCTATCTATCTATCTATCTATCTATATATGAGGTGGATATATTCTCGTAACAAATCATAACAATTTGACTGGAACAAGGTATAGTAGAGGGAGGCAGGTTGTTGCGTGTGTGCGTGACTTGCCTCACCGATGACTTCCTCTCTATGCCGGGGTGATAAGGCCAGTGATCCAGGCGACCAACTTGTAAATCTTGATGATGACTCGGACGGTGAACGAGAGCGAGTTACACGAGTTGACACGAGGACCAGATGCGCGGGGATCCTCAACCTCACCCCGCCGCCCGCCTACGTGAACCATCGGTCGTATGGGTTCCTCCCCCTTACCTCCTCCTCCTCTTCCAGGCCTCACCACCACCACCACCGCAGGCCCATACCTCGAGATTGTTATGGCCAAGAGAACCGAGACGTAAACCTTGTTTTTCACATATTTTTTTCCGGCTGGAAATAATGTTTCTATCTTGTGTTGGTTCTTGTTTTTCTATGGCCGGCTCACTGGCACTATAAGTAAACAATGTGGGTATTGTTCAACACCATCAGGAGGCTAACTCTTATGTCGGCGTCCTTAAACATTGTTGTTATGGTAAATGTGGTGTTGTCTGGGTCCACCACACTACTGGGTTGGGGTTATATAAAGCAGGACTTAATCCGGGCATGACCGGGTTGCTCAGCTGTGTTGATCTCGAGGCCACAAACACATCTGCACATGTTGACTGATTCTTCAGCCGGAGAAAATATTATCATTTGATACTTTTCAATAATCATATACATAGATATGGTATCTACATAAACAATGAGTCAACAGTAATCATTCACTGTTATAAAGGTCGTGTTTACGATGAATATTTGATAATGAAGACAAATCGTTGTGATTCATAATGATGTTATGTGATGTACCTCACATAGGACCACCTCACTGTTGTTTATATATATGAGATGTGATGACATATAAGCTCCAGGTAACTGCTGACACAGTGGAAACGTTAGTGTGTTTGTGAATCAAATTCTCGGCGATAAATCACATTAGGATGGGCGAGCAACAAGTCACCAGTAAAGTCTTCTTAATCATTATTCACTCTTTCCCTGAGAGAGAGAGAGAGAGAGAGAGAGAGAGAGAGAGAGAGAGAGAGAGAGAGAGAGAGAGAGAGAGATGGTTAACATCACGGGCCAGGCCACTCTATCCATCCTGAACACAGTCACGTGCGAGAATATTTGCCCGACCGACCGACCACGAGTTAGGGCAAGGCGAGCGGGCGGCGCACGAGTCCAGCTGACGCACGGTTAGGACACAGCGGGTGTCAGGTGCCGCCGCTTATCATGTGACGGAGAGTTTATGTTGGTGGCTCGCCTCCTCCCTCGTTCCTGTCGCCCCGGATGTGGCCACGCTCACCATGGCATCTGCGTATATCCTCCCAGCAGCCGGACTGATCCCACAAGGTTTGTGGAAGAAACTCCTGCCTGACACACAACGACATAGAAAAAATCTTAAAAAATCAGAGGACCAAGCTAGGTTGAGCGACATCTATTGCCTGGATTAAGGAACTACATCATCTTACCCAACACACGATCCATCAATCTGACTCATAAATCAGGAATTTTTTCCTTTCAAGACAGTTGGAATTACTGCTTCCAAGAGCCGCCCACGAGGCTCTAAGGCCAACCAACAGACCTGCTGTAATAGCCACGAAGGAAGATGTCAACCATTGTGGGGTGCTCAAAATGCCCCCTCCTTCCCTCCCTCCCTCCTCCCTCCCTCCCTCCATCCATCCCTCCCTCCCTCCCTCCCTCCCTCCATCCCCTACTTCTCTTTAGGAGTGTAATATCCGGGAATTGTTATGATGATATATTTCCAGGTCCAGTGTTTCTCAAGCGTTAGCTTATCTCCGTCATTATGCTACTTCAAGTCGGTCTAAGTGACTGTTTCTGTATTATGAGCCTCGCATGTTTTTGTTTCCTTGCTCCTCCAGCCGAGTTGGTGCTGTCTTGAAGGCCATGATTTTTACAGCTGGTGCTGTTCTTGTTACCAAGCTGGTACAGTTGGTGTTGATCTTGTTACCCTGCTGTTACTACTGGTGTTGTTCTTGTTACCCTGCTGTTACTGCTGGTATTATTACAAACATCAGCTGTTACAACTGCAGGTAATATAATTGTTATCCCTTCAAATTTTCCACTGTCATTTTAATCTCTTGTCTGCTTCACATGTCATAGATAATATAAACATAACTGATCTACTATATTTTCGTACCCATGTGGACCCACTGCCTAAGATAATATCCAAACATAACTGATCTATAATATTTTCGTACCCACCTGAACCCGCTCCCTAACCACTTAATTCCCTAACGACGTAATGTGGTTAAGGAAGGTTGGGTAACTCCAGCACTTCAAGGATAAGGAGCTCGTCCTTGGAACACCTCCCTGCGGACCCCAGGCTCTCAGAATGGACGGGAGCAACGCCCTTTACAAACCTCCCCAGACCCCCACCGTCCTTGTATCATCGGGGGTGAAGCAACCCCCTACAGTTCATTACTGGCTTTGCAGTTCGTCAATGTAAGCAGCGGATCCTTCAAACGTAACTCTAGTAAAACATGATAAAGTTGTGGCCTCAGCTAAACCTGGCAATATCAGGTGGCCACTGAAGGCAATAATTGGTTTGCTGAACCGGGTTCAAAATGCTGCAACACCAGCAGATGAATCTGAAGCAAAGTAGAAAATGGCAGAGTGGCATCCACAGATCCACTGTCCATCTTAACGTGTTAAGTAAAACGTGTGTATGTAGATGTCTGTGTTATATTAAGGTAGAGCCACAAGTACCATTGGCAGTTCAGCCTTAAGAAATGTTAGTCATATGAAACGTAAAGTGTGTGGGCTGGTGACAGATCACACACACACCACAGAACACATTCATTTTAGAGTGGGAAAAAATTAAGCATTTTAGAGATTTGGTCTAAACAAATGCTACATCGGCACAGCTCCTACTTGATAATAGTAACAAACCTTAGCTTTTGAAACCGTATCCATTTTATTCATGTCATACACGTATTTCAGCCACTATATATAACCCAACATCAGCTGATTCACTGAACTAACTTTGTAACACTTGTTATGATTATCCTCTCGCTGAGCAGGACACACACACACACACACACACACACACACACACACACACACACACCACTCACCACCTCCTTAACCTTCTCCCACTACCATGTGAAGGTGTAGCAGATCTTTACAAACTGTCTTGAATGGGAAGACTTTAACTCCTTGCCAGAGAGATGAGGACTGGGTTGTGTACAGTACATCACCTGCTGGACTGAAGTGAACGGAGGAATCACCTTCTATCTGCCAGCCAAGCCCCCTGCTACTCCCGGAGTCTGGGGGTAATTCGACCCTCCCTGTACTGACACCTTCCCCGGCCGGATCTCTCTATCATCAGGACGAGTTGGCGGGGGTTTGGCCCACCTCCCACCACCACCACCACGTCCCAGCTACATAAGCACCCCCTCCCATCCTCTCCCTCTCCCCAGGCCTCGTCGTAAGTATCTCCGGGGGATCGGAATGGCTTCCTCCCACACCCCAGCTTTGCACACCCACAATCTGGGGGGATCCGTTCGTCCCGAAACCTTTGAATCCCTCGCGTTCGATCGCCACTTTGTATTCTGCCCTTCAGTGCCCCCACCTCTGACCCCAGCTGCTGACCTCATCATTGCGAGGTCAACAGGAAAACATAAATGGGATTGTTGGATGTGTCAAGTTGCTCGTGGAAGAAGAAATATATACGATCATATAACAAATATATCACGAAAAATGATATATTTGAAGTATATCATTAAGGTAGGGTTGGCACACTGGATATTCTCATAACAGTTTCCAATATCACTTTATTACACATGTATATATGACGCGTACTTACAAAAACATATAAATTCTCCAACAGTAGGACTCGAACCGCCGTCACTAGCGTGGAAGCTGTGTATGTTAACCACTCGGCTATATACTGTATATATAACTCTCAGCACAGAACATACACATATACAACATGATATACATATTATCCCACACAATATAACAGACGTACTCACATATGTAGGAATTAAGTACGTGAATATAAGAGATCAGTTGACAGAATGTTCTCACACACACACACACACACACACACACACACACACACACAGTCACACGCCATCGAACAGTCGAAGAGACAGACATGCGAGCTGGATAGTGTGGAGACCAGCGCCCACACAAGAGCACATCAGCGAAAATATTGGCACATTAAACCCGTTCTTGTTCATAGAGCTATGTCACTCAAATGACAACATAATTATTGCAATTATGTATGTTAACGTGTACGTACGATACCTGGCTTAATGATCATTCATTAATGGATAGCAATTATATTAGAGAAAAATAATGAACAGGTATTCAAGAGTGTAGAACTACTTCATAATACTGTATAGAATGATGATTATACACTGTACACACACACACACACACACACACACACACACACACACACACATTGTTCATAGTCAGAACGGGCCAGTCCAGGATCAGACACACATGAGTTCGAATCCTGGATGTGGCAATCGTCCAACATCCAACCCAGGTGTTCATCCTCCCTCAGGGCTGGTCGATAAATGGGTGCCTGGCTTAGGTGTGTGTGAGAAGCGTACAGACAGAGATGTACCTCACTCACGTGGAACTATCCAGCTCCATCTTGATCTTAAGTTGTCTTATAATTAGTTAACAAGTTACCATCATGACCTGCCAGTTGTGTAACACCGCAACTGTATATTTCCAGCTGAATGGCTGCCTGAATACAACAACCAGTTATTTATCTACCATTTTTTGACATAGATAAACGCTCCCGCTGTCATAACTTTTAAAAAATATACACGTTAAAAAAACATGTGCAGACAAATACAGTTACTGAAGGAGAGATAAACTAACAAATATATATAACTCGAAAAGCACACACACAAAAACATGAAACACACAGACAGACATATAGACAGAGACAGACACACAGACGAAGACAAATACAGAAACAAAGACATACGAGTACACAAGGACAAACATGCACAACAACAACAACAAGGATAACAGAGAAACAAAGACAAACAGAAGCAACGTACAAACACAGAGCTTGTATTTGTGACAACATGCGGGCGTCCTCCTCCACAAGATTCATGATATCATTATTGAACAACTTCTGCACAAGTTCCTGTCTTGTGTTGGTTGTGTTATTCTCCCTGATCCATGACCTCCCTCCCTGACCCCTGTGTCTCGCCACCCCTGCACCTTCCCTCCCTCCCTGACCCCTGTGTCTCGCCACCCCTGCACCTTCCCTCCCTGACCCCTGTGTCTGGCCACCCCTGCACCTTCCCTCCCTGACCCTGTGTCTCGCCACCCCTGCACCTTCCCTCCCTGACCCCTGTGTCTCGCCACCCCTGCACCTTCCCTCCCTGACCCCCTGTGTCTCGCCACCCCTGCACCTTCCCTCCCTGACCCCTGTGTCTCGCCACCCCTGCACCTTCCCTCCCTGACCCCTGTGTCTCGCCACCCCTGCACCTTCCCTCCCTGCCCCTGTGTCTCGCCACCCCTGCACCTTCCCTCCCTGACCCCTGTGTCTCGCCACCCCTGCACCTTCCCTCCCTGACCCCTGTGTCTCGCCACCCCTGCACCTTCCCTCCCTGACCCCTGTGTCTCGCCACCCCTGCACCTTCCCTCCCTGCCCCTGTGTCTCGCCACCCCTGCACCTTCCCTCCCTGACCCCTGTGTCTCGCCACCCCTGCACCTTCCCTCCCTGACCCCTGTGTCTGCCACCCCTGCACCTTCCCTCCCTGACCCCTGTGTCTCGCCACCCCTGCACCTTCCCTCCCTGCCCCTGTGTCTGGCCACCCCTGCACCTTCCCTCCCTGACCCCTGTGTCTCGCCACCCCTGCACCTTCCCTCCCTGACCCCTGTGTCTCGCCACCCCTGCACCTTCCCTCCCTGCCCCTGTGTCTCGCCACCCCTGCACCTTCCCTCCCTGACCCCTGTGTCTCGCCACCCCTGCACCTTCCCTCCCTGACCCCTGTGTCTGGCCACCCCTGCACCTTCCCTCCCTGACCCTGTGTCTCGCCACCCCTGCACCTTCCCTCCCTGCCCCTGTGTCTCGCCACCCCTGCACCTTCCCTCCCTGACCCCTGTGTCTGGCCACCCCTGCACCTTCCCTCCCTGACCCCTGTGTCTCGCCACCCCTGCACCTTCCCTCCCTGACCCTGTGTCTCGCCACCCCTGCACCTTCCCTCCCTGACCCCTGTGTCTCGCCACCCCTGCACCTTCCCTCCCTGCCCTGTGTCTCGCCACCCCTGCACCTTCCCTCCCTGACCCCTGTGTCTCGCCACCCCTGCACCTTCCCTCCCTGCCCCTGTGTCTCGCCACCCCTGCACCTTCCCTCCCTGCCCCTGTGTCTCGCCACCCCCTGTACCTGCCCTCCCTGCCCCTGTGTCTGGCCACCCCTGCACCTTCCCTCCCTGACCCCTGTGTCTGGCCACCCCTGCACCTTCCCTCCCTGCCCCTGTGTCTCGCCACCCCTGCACCTTCCCTCCCTGACCCCTGTGTCTCGCCCACCCCTGCACCTTCCCTCCCTGCCCCCTGTGTCTGGCCACCCCTGCACCTTCCCTCCCTGACCTTGTGTCTCGCCACCCCTGAACCTTCCCTCCCTGACCCCTGTGGTCTGGCCACCCCTTCACCTTCCCTCCCTGCCCCTGTGTCTGGCCACCCCTGCACCTTCCCTCCCTGACCCCTGTGTCTCGCCACCCTGCACCTTCCCTCCCTGCCCCTGTGTCTCGCCTCTTATCCAGCTTTAAGTAGAGTGTGTAAGTCACACACAATAACAGATCTATTTCTCAATACTAACTCACCACCAGGTTGTCATGCCAGCACCGACCTGCTCTATGTACCCACATCTGTATGTGAAGACTGATGCTCACACCACGCCCTTATGAGACACCTGCTCACACCACGCCCTTATGAGACACCTGCTCACACCACGCCCTTATGAGACACCTGCTCACACCACGCCCTTATGAGACACCTGCTCACACCACGCCCTTATGAGACACCTGCTCACACCACGCCCTTATGAGACACCTGCTCACACCACGCCCTTATGAGACACCTGCTCACACCACGCCCTTATGAGACACCTGCTCACACCACGCCCTTATGAGACACCTGCTCACACCACGCCCTTATGAGACACCTGCTCACACCACGCCCTTATGAGACACCTGCTCACACCACGCCCTTATGAGACACCTGCTCACACCACGCCCTTATGAGACACCTGCTCACACCACGCCCTTATGAGACACCTGCTCACACCACGCCCTTATGAGACACCTGCTCACACCACGCCCTTATGAGACACCTGCTCACACCACGCCCTTATGAGACACCTGCTCACACCACGCCCTTATGAGACACCTGCTCACACCACACCCTTATGAGACACCTGCTCACACCACGCCCTTATGAGACACCTGCTCACAAGACGCCCTTATGAGACACCTGCTCACAAGACGCCCTTATGAGACACCTGCTCACACCACGCCCCTTATGAGACACCTGCTCACACGACGCCCTTATGAGACACCTGCTCACACCACGCCCTTATGAGACACCTGCTCACACCACGCCCTTATGAGACACCTGCTCACACCACGCCCTTATGAGACACCTGCTCACACCACGCCCTTATGAGACACCTGCTCACACCACGCCCTTATGAGACACCTGCTCACACCACGCCCTTATAAGACACCTGCTCACACCACGCCCTTATAAGACACCCGTTCACAGCACGCCCTTATCAGACACCTGCTCACTGGACGCCCTTATCAGACAGCTGCTCACAGAACGTCCTTAAAAGACAGCTGCTCACAGGGACGTCCTTATGAGACAGCTGCTCACAAGACGCCCTCGTCAAAAAGCGTCATTATGTGAAGGTTCGTCCATTACGGCCAATGTCACTCTCGTCAGCTCCTTTGAGACCAAGTTCAAAACAAATGCCTCATCTTTTTTTAGCGACGAAAATTCCTGGAATTCATAGTAGATGAGACCCTCAGCTTGGAGGGAGGAAACGGAGTCTATTCCTGACAACATCAAAGTATCGGAGCTTCGTAGGGTCGTGTGTAAGGCCAGGCAGCGTCTCCACTACGAACCATCATAAGAATTTAATGACCTTAATACCTCCTTAACTACTGTACCCCAGCCACCCCCTGTGTACGGGAACTGCCAGGGATGACCTCTCAGAGGATGACCTCTGTACGGGAACTGCCAGGGATGACCTCTCAGAGGATGACCTCTGTACGGGAACTGCCAGTGTGATGACCTCTCAGAGGATGACCTCTGGGGATATAGTGGAGAGTGAAGACTTTAAGACTTATTACACATAAGACTCGACCATGATTATCTTTACTGTGTAGTGGCTGAGACATCATGGCCAGCTAAGTGCCCTAACCATAGTTATGTCATGTAACCATTTGATCAACCACTCATCGAGGGGAGGATGAACAGCTGGGGTGAGTGTTGGCCAACTGTCGTGCCTTGGGATTCGAACCCCCGGGCGGGCCCGTGCGTGATTTCATCATAGTCAGTAACGCTAACCACCACAGTTCAAGTTGATGTTGTCTTTGCTCTGATGTGTACACATTGTTCACTGCATCAATTGTTTACCCCAAGTTCATCAACAGATCAACTTGTCACAATAACACCATCGTCACAATACACACACCACCGTCACAATACACACACCACCGTCACAATACATACATCATAGTCACAATATATACACCCACGTCACACATCACCGTCACAGTACATACACCATCGTCACAATACACACACCACCGTCACAGTATATACACCATCCTCGATCCCTCTGGCCTCTCCCTGCTCCTTCCCACCACCGCCTCAATCCACTCCCTCTCCCCACACACACACACACAGACCCTCCCTCCTTCCCTTACAAACTCAATTTACTCCCGTAGTTACGCGTCCTCCCGCTCCTGCCTCACCCCACGCACACTAAACTGTGACTGATGTGGTGTAAGTGACTCTCTCCTCCGACATATAAACATCTTCATCTAACTTTAGGACTCCATTTATGATGCTCCTGCAGCTCTCGAAGCTGCGATGCTCGCTGAAGCAAGGCAAGCCACAGCCTCGTCGAAGGTGATTTTTCTCCCACTCGCGGTGTTACCACCTCCAGGCGGAGTCCAGGAAAGAAGTACCTCTTAAAACACATAAAATCATACGAGCGTCGTGTGTAGTTCAGTGCTCCACTGTAAAGAAAACGATGGAGTAATGAGATTTCATCGTTGCTGGAAAGCAAAATGCGCTCCTTCTGCAATATTTACCTGGCTATTCTCAGGAAATCCCTCACTCCCTCCCACTTTAAACTTTTAAACTGAACTTCCTCCAGTTGTGTACCCAGAGAGCATCCACTGTGTCAGGGATGTTTAAAAACATGCAACCGCTCAGGTATATGACGAACTGATGAGGAAAATGTGGGTGGACTATTTCTTAGGGTAAATAGTAGTCCATCATGGTAACTGCCTCGGGTCCCCTCCACCCACACACTGTTCCAATATGTCAGTCATCAAAGGGACTTAAATCCAATCCTGTTGGCCATACACTCCGGTCTTGGAAAACCTGATGACTTCATTATCGAGGCAAGAACTGCACTTTGTCCAACGTGTTTGACTTGCAACTTACACACATAACGGATAATGATCATAATATTGTACATTAAACGACAATCTAAAAATGAATTGAAAAATGAGAAATGTGGCTCAAAGTAAATGTTTAAATGTAGACTTTGATGCTAAAAATATGGATACTAATAAGAAAAATAATGGTAATAATAAAGATCTATATATTACCAAAAGTTTCTTCTTTGTCTGGCCATGAAAAGTCAATAAAGGTCAGAGGTCAGTGGCAACTACAGGGATGTGATGGAAGTGCAGTGAAGATAAGGGTGTGTGGAAGATAAGGGTAAAGTAAAATAGCCGTTTTTGATGTGATGAAGATTAAGGTTGGAAAGATAAGGCCATGGTGAAGATAAGGGTGCAGTAATATGGCCTTTTTTGATATCATGAAGATATGGTTGTGGTGAAGATAAGGGTGTAGTAAAATGGCCTTTTTTGATATCATGAAAATATGGGTATGATGAAGATCAGGGTGTAGTAAAATGGCCTTTTTTGATATCATGAAGATATGGTTGTGGTGAAGATCAGGGTGTAGTAAAATGGCCATTTTTGATGTGATTTGATGTGAACTCTGTCACAAGCCCTCCTCAGCCGTTGTTGGCCAGTGTGTTGTAAGGACACACGAACATCTGTGCCAGTGTAAGAGGCTTCCAAACATTGTAATATTTACGACCATGATGATGAGAATGTGATGGTATCGTCTGGAAATTATGTATATATGTTATATTTATGATGATGATGGGAGTGTGGCAGTACATACCAGATGGATGAAATACTTTAAAAGTATATTTAACGTAAAGGATGAGGATGGGAAAGGTTGTGCAGATGAGGGTGAGGAAGATGTGGATAATATTGATGATCTAATTGTTAAGGAAATAATGAAAATTGTCAGATCTCCCTGGATGTGATGACGGTAGATGATGATCCAGAACGCTGATGGTGTATCAAAGGGGAAATGTCATCTGTTTCTCTATCTACCTGTCAGTATAGCTATCTATCTATCTATCTATCTATCTATCTATCTGCCTATGTGTCAATCTATTAATCAGTAATCAGAAATCCATTTCCAATTCAAGTGGATCAAGAGAATAAAGCCTTCATAACAATACCATACACATCATTTTGTTTTTCAGTGGAATATTCTCAGAGGTGTGGGCGCCCAACCCCACTGGTTAACAGGAGGTGGTGACGCGCGCCTCACAGTGGTCAGATAATGCCATAACATGACCAGGACTCTACGACCAAACTTGTGTAGTTATTGATGATGTTTTAATCTTCAAGGGTCCTGCATATATATATATATATATATATATATATATATATATATATATATATATATATATATATATATATATATATATATGGTGAAATAAAATGCCGTTATATGGAAGAAAAATATTTTTGAAGATTTGATTAAATTTCATGGTATATACATTTCAGTATTTGATGTTCGGTCTCGTTTGAAATCTGCAGTGACAGAAAACAAATGTATTTTGGCTATGAAATTGCCTGGAAATGAAACAGTAACAACGAAAATGCAAATATAAAATAACTTACAAAACTATAAAATGTATGTAGAACCACCCGTCGACAGGTGTCTTTGGTATGTTTTAATTGCAATCATTAGCCTAATAACCTTCATTTGAATTGATAATCAGCCGCACATATCTGCTCCATTTTGAGTACAAATCACATAAAGTACAAACTGTTAGCCACTAGACGCGTCTGTCTGGTGGCTCACAGTGTAGCCGTTAAGCTTAAGGTTCCCGTTTTCTTTGAGTGTAATCATCTGTCAACAGTAGTGGCCTTAACGCCCTATGAAAGGTCATTTGTCTACACACAATATACGATTCCTGTCCAAACCCTTCCACAATCACGATTTGTCAGTGTAAAGTGTATTGGTGGGTGTAGTAATCTATGGCCGAGGACTGATTTAAAGGCCAAATTCTACATAAAATCCGGATAAATTTGATCATTGTAAACTCGTTTACCTGTTAATGATCGCTAGCATAAAGGAGTATAGATTGATCCACAAGACTATAACAGATCTCTATCAATACTTTATTAAGAACATAAACTGATATTTTCCACCATGTCATCAATACTAACAAGAGAAAATCGCATCATGGGTGAAGTTGGATGGTAAGAATGGCTGCAGGTTTGAGGTATATTTTGCCATCATTGTGAAACACATAAGAGACCTCACACAACCTCTGTAAGGCTCCAGATAAAAGAGAATATATCTCGAGCAATGAGGGACTGTCACTGCATAGAACACAGGTTTGTAGGTGATAATATGAACTGGTACAAGACTGATGTCAAACTGGAGGAGGAGATTAAAATCCCAGAAATAAGAGCGACAGACAAGGTAGTAACAAGAATGACGCAAATCCCAACTGCGCAAGTCAAATTGTCCCCAGTTACTATCCCGTATATGGGACGGCCGCCATCAGAGTCTTCCAGTACAAGTGACGACACGAAGGGAAGGAAAACGGGACACAGGAGGGAGGGAGGGGGGAACTCAACCAAAGAGTTACTTTATAAAACTGAGTTGAAGCTGTGTGTTAAACAGAATAATGTGACACAAAAATTAAATAATCGATGAATATAGCGATAACAATTACAGCCAGAGTAACAAAGATTTTCTTTGTGAAAGCTGAAAGAAAAACACCGAAGACTTCATTCCCTGCACTAGACGTCAGTGAACATTATCATCATCAACACCAACATGAGTAAACGTCATCATCATCATGTCTGAGAGAAGCGTACGTACGTACGTGGGGATAACATGTGTCGTCCACCACACGATAAAATGTTGGCTGAAGACACGAAAGTGAAGATATTAAACGTGGATGAGTTCAGGCTAGAAATACCCGTCCAGTGGTGTCTCCTGTATCACACTGCTGCTGCTCAGAAGGCTGCAGCTGATCTATGTTCAGTGGTGCTGTGAATGAGCAGATGGTTGTAGACAGTGACCGGGTTCATGACGATGACAGACTACGTCCGGGATGACGAGGTAACTGTGGATCTGATGGCATTGTGGGGAACCATATGATATTAGATCCCATAAAAAGATTGCACTAGGACGTTTGTGAGGATCATATCTTGTCAACTACCATTTATCTAGTAACACTTACACTCACAGAGTCTACTAATATACTGTGTGGGCAAAATCCTGCAGCATCTTCCTCCGTGTAATGTAGGTCTGTTGAGTTAACGCCTCTCCAAGGAAACAATGTGAGTACACAAGGTCACATCTGTCCACACTAGAGGAAGCGACTGCAGGTCACGTGGCCACCGGTTGTGAACCACCGGAAATTAACCTGGAAAATTCAGGTTGTGACTCAACCCCACTCCGCTACCTCGTGTTATCTGTGTCAACCAAGAACTGATCCCCCAGGAACTGAATAACCTTATAGAAACTGAGGATAGAAAAAATATCTTGCAGGAGAAACACTGCTGTGTGGACTCCCCCCTCGCCACCTACTTACAGATACAGTGGAGTGCTTCCTGCACATTGCTTAACACATGAAAATGAAATGATAAATAGATGGTGAAAAATGCTGAAAATAAAAGCATTGGTAATCACGAAAAGAAATCAATTCAGACTGAAGCTAGGAGTCCAAATGGGAATAAATGTCAACAAACCAACACACGGGAGTGGCACAAGTAACCATGATAACACAGCAAGGCTTTATAGTGACAGTAAAACAATGTCAGTGATAACATGGCCAGATGAGAACTTAAGTCACAGGTTCTATGTAATCCTCCATGACATTAACTGTGGCCATGAAACAGTGATAGACAACGATGCTTATACAGAAGACACCACTAGACGCTGTGTTACACTGTACGTGCGGTATTGTATGCTTACGTCAGGGCATGATGATGTTACACGAGAAACAATACATAAATTAAGTATTCCAGTAGAGACAAGGAGTCAGAGGAAGCTCTAGAAGCAGCCCACATAACTGTAAGACATGCAACACAACAACAACAACACTCACAACAATCATCAAGAACGAACTCAAACAGAAGTTTGGTAAGTGTGGATTTCAGATCTGATACTGGCCGGTTTGAGAGACGTCAACACCACACGAAATATACTTCCCTTCCCACCTGATGTATCATACTTACACAAAGCGGCTGATTTTAGTCCAGAACTCATCGGTGACTAATAAGTAATAACGTGTAAGTAATTAAGTACAAGTGTGTCTTTCCTTTTTCAATGTTTTATTACTTATTACTTAAAACATATTCGTATGTCACTCGATAAATGTAATGTCCATGCGTTTAATTAATCAATTGCTGGTTTTATTTCCAGAAAAATATTGTAATCACATTTACTCATTACATGTCCCCAAATACGTGTTTGTCATGTCCATACCGAATATTCTATCCTATCCGTTCTTTACGTTACATCAGATTATTGAAAAACAATGGTATATCATAATAAACCACCGACATATAGCTTTATATTTTACTTATGGATATAATACATTGTACCTTCAACTTGCTGTTGCATCTTCCGAGGTCATGTGGCCATGACCTGGCATTCTCCCACCACTGTGGAACGCCCCAGCTCCCTGAGGTAGACAACCTTACCCTGCTGTCCTACAGCTGAAGGTTCTAACCACAACAGATGACACATGAAGACGAGGGAAAGATCCCGAAAAACTGGCGGTTAAATTGTGGTGATAATCCCCGTATGTACATAATGGAATAAAGGAATCTGGAAATTACAATAATTACCTTTAAATTTCAGCTCTTAATCATGCATCACCATACTAAAAACTTTTTCAAAAGAGACGAAAATTAAACAGAACCAGTTGGGAAAATAGAGATTGAGAAAATCATATTAGCTTCAAGGAATAGTAACGTAAATGTCATGGGAGGTTCGGGAAAATGTATATGTTGCATTTTATAGACTGCATGAAAGCCTTTCACTCGCTCGGTCCCAAAAGGATTAGGTTCTGAAAGCGCACTGAAGATGGCAACGAGATAGAACGTCTGAGCCCCACTATACACTAAAGACCTGCCCGGGTGATGACGTAAGAAGTGAAGAGATAAGTACATAAGTAAGTAAGTGAGGATGTATGTATGTAAGTACACAGGAGCAAAAAGCAATGAAAACTGCAAGGCAACAATGGATTCTTTGGAGACTGTTTGTTGTAATAGAATTGACCAGAAACATAAGAGACTAGTGTGATAAGAGTAGATACATAAGAGACTAGTGTGATAAGAGTAGAAACATAAGAGACTAGTGTGATAAGAGTAGATACATAAGAGACTAGTGTGATAAGAGTAGATACATAAGAGACTAGTGTGATAAGAGTAGATACATAAGAGACTAGTGTGATAAGAGTAGATACATAAGAGACTAGTGTGATAAGAGTAGATACATAAGAGACTAGTGTGATAAGAGTAGATACATAAGAGACTAGTGTGATAAGAGTAGATACATAAGAGACTAGTGTGATAAGAGTAGATACATAAGAGACTAGTGTGATAAGAGTAGATACATAAGAGACTAGTGTGATAAGAGTAGATACATAAGAGACTAGTGTGATAAAAGTAGATAAGTGAGTAGATGACTTAAGGAGAAATACCTGGAAGCTGAATGTGTATTACTACGCAAGTAATGTCAGTCATGGAACTGCAGAGAAGCATTGGTAAAGTTTATTCTTAAACGTAACTATGGCGTTTGTTTCAACTACTCTAACTACCAAATGATTCCATATTTCCTGCAGTTTTGTTGAAGAACAAGTAATTTACCTCATTCATAATCAAACGTTTCTCCCACAACTCTGAATCTCTTACTACCAGTGAAATCAGACAAGTCTGGCCTTATATAGTTGCCTACATCATGATCGTCAAAACCTTTGATAATCTGAATACTTACATTAGATCATCTCTTAACTCTCTCTTTTTTAAGTCAGGTAAGTCGGCTCTCATGGAATTTGTTTCCCAATCCGGACATGACTTAGGTCGCTCGCTGGTGTACGCTCACTAATCTGTCTGTCTCTTACCATACTGGGAAACCAAACTAATGAACACAGTATTCAAGGCTGAGACGTACTAAGGAAATCGTAAGAGTGAGGATTAATTTCATGGGACCTGAATATGAAAGACTATCCTATGAACTGTTTACTTGGCTTTAGATCATCGGAAATTATCATTACATTTACGTCATTTTTCTCGTTTATCTCTTGTAAATCATAAGACATTCGTACCGTAGCTTCCTTGCTTATTTCAACCCCATGTGTAAAACTATAAGCTAATCGACCTTTTTCTTAATATACAAAGCTCTTTATTTCACTGGTCTACGTTTTTGGTTTAGTTCAGACAAACGTTAGATTGTTACACAGTGGCAGTAGACGCGTCCTCCTCTACCACTATCAAAGTCCTACTGAGCAATTCCCCGGCTGTGTCCACATTGTTATCACTGACCGACTCATCCCAGCTTACCCTGTTGACACAACTGCAAACATCATTACATCTTTCCAGTTTGAAATTTAACATTTCTTTCGTAAATGTCGTGTTGACCAGGATGACAAGAGGTATTGATCACCAAATGAAGAAGGGGATTTTAGTCGTATGAAATCACCTAAGCCTAATTTTTACTCCAATCACTTCATTTTCAACACGATCCTCATTTGCAGTTAGAACTAAATCAAATACGTTAACGTTGTGAGCATCTTTTGAAACGACCTGTGTTATGACATTCTCAAACAAGGTTAGGTGGAGAGTTCAACACCTGGAGCTAGTGGAGAAAATGCTTTTACCCACTTCAGCGTTCTGGTGCAACAGGATCTTCCATTAGAATCAAATCAGGCGTTCAATACATTTTTGTACAAACTAGTTATAGAACTTTTTCTCTATCATGGATTTGTAGACTGACTATTGCTATTTCCTGTCTACGGTTGTCTTCAGTTTTCACTAATATGGTGTCGAAATCATCAACAGCTACGATTATATTTTCGCTCCGTTTAGGATTAAGATTAACTAAGTGTAAGACACCATCTGCTACTGTCTTTCCTCTGTCACTGTTAAGTAGAGTATACCCTGGACCTGCATATTCAGCAAGGACATCTTCATTATATTACCTGATGTAGTTAAGAAATACTAATTATAACT
>NW_027264927.1:180000-197500 GCF_036320965.1 Panulirus ornatus
TGATAATAATAATGATAATAATAATAATGATAATGATAATAATAATGATAATAATAATAATGATAATGATAATAATAATGATAATGATAATAATAATGATAATAATAATGATAATGATAATAATAATGATAATGATAATAATAATGATAATGATAATAATAATGATAATAATAATGATAATGATAATAATAATAATAATAATAATAATGATAATGATAATAATAATAATAATGATAATAATAATAATAATGATAATGATAATAATAATGATAATGATAATAATAATAATAATAATAATAATAATGATAATAATAATGATAATGATAATAATAATAATGATAATGATAATAATAATGATAATAATAATGATAATGATAATAATAATGATAATAATAATGATAATAATAATGATAATAATAATAATGATAATGATAATAATAATAATAATAATAATGATAATAATGATAATAATAATGATAATAATAATAATGATAATAATAATGATAATGATAATAATAATGATAATAATAATGATAATAATAATGATAATAATAATATTAACAATAATAATGATAATGATAATAATAATGATAATAATAATGATATATCTTCCCCGGCAGACAGCAATTACTATCCTGCCAAGGAAATGGATGAATAGCAACTGTTATGGGCGCTACGTCTACGTATGTCTGGCAACCTCCACACCCTATGCAAAGACTGAGGACGGCCAGCGGACACAAAGGAACGCCTCTTTATAGTAAAGATTCTCCTGGATCTTCAGGAGAATTTGACTGTCACTCCAGTGACTCGTCGATGTGTAAGCCTTTAGAATGTGATGATTGTAACAAACTTGTGTGTGTGTGTGTGTGGTGTGTGTGTGTGTGGCCACGGACACTCAATATCAGATAAAAATCACCATTTTCTCCACACTGTCACATAAAATGCCAGTAGGATTCAAAGATTACCTGTTCATAAGAAACCAGAAATAAAACGTTTTCATCGGGTGTACTAACTAGTATTTTGCTGGCCAAAATTAGATGCAGAATCACAAACAGTCGTGTGGCCGGCTACGGCAGTGGTGGGCTTGACTTGTTTACAGGAATGGACGATGCCATCAATATGCATTAAGGAAAGGAAGGTGGCCGACTGTAGCTCCCTGTTTTCCATTGCCAATTACTTCCATGTTTGGAGAAGAAGCGTTGACGTGAGCGGCGCTTGCTCTCGGCTCTTAAGCCGCTGTCAAGACGCACCAGTGGTATCCCGCACATACCAAACTGGTTCTGGTGAGGAATATTATGACTGGTGCTTACAAATGCCTCTGAGACATCCAGTAATGTGGCAGATAATGAATTAACGTATCATGGATGTGGCCGGGGAAATCGTGCACTGTGATCAACCGAAATTGTCATTAGGCGAGGGAGTGATTAGCTTTAAGGTAAAGCATGAACTAGTAACATTACATTTTCGCAGCAAGTTAACTAAGAGCGAAATTGGTTAACTGCAGTACGATAGATAGCTACTTAGGATTTTAACTAGATGTATATCGGGACTTATTTCCTTTGGTCAAGTGTAAATATTTAGTCAAAATATACCTAACTTATCATCAATATGATTAGAAAAAAATTATACGCAAATGAGAATAAGTCATGTGAATTATTTTAGTTTGTAAATCTATTTGCATCGTCTTCAATGGCATCTTGAAAAATCACGCCAAAATTCGGTCTTCCACGAAAGGAGAAAGGTGGCAACTGTCCAGTGGTCATGTGACATATTAAACTCCTGGACGTTCGTAAGAGAAAATGGAAAATGACGATGGATGTCGGTAGACAGGAAAACATACATCTCATGGGGACATTTGTTCACAAAACACCCAAGGGTCAACGTGGATAGTAAGAGTGTTCATGGTCTTAAATCATCCTTAACACCTGAAGAAGGTGTTGAACATTCCTCCGTTGGTGTATGTAGTTGCTTGACGTTGACGCCTTTCACGACCCTGGTCGTTGACAGGCCTACGTATGGCCCAAACAATCAACCAACCAGAGAGGAAGAATGATTTACTGATCTCTTATTGTATCATTTCTTGCCAATAACCAACCAGAAACGGAAAATTCTAGTGATCTCTTGTCATTTCACTTCTTACCAGATGACTTTTTAAGATTCGTGGTTGTAATCTAGTAAGGCACGATGGTGTAACCTGGCCACTACCTTCGTGTGGGCGAGTTCTGGAGCGACAGATGACAAGGGAATTCCCTGGTGTCGAGTGAACAGGCTGGAATATGGTGGACTCCTCTCTGCTTGCTGGAATATACTGGACGATGTCTTTCTTTTCAATCAGTCTGATGTGACTGGAAAATAGACAACAGAAAAGACGGCTTAAAACCGCTTTTTCCATGATGTCTCTAGAGCAGCTCCCACTGTCAGCTGTTGTGGGGTTAGTGATCGTCTCTTGACAGTAGTCTTCACTTGCTGGAATCGAGAAACCTTTCAGTCTTCTCGCCCTCGTCTGCCTCACGTCTCTGATGATGCATGAATCTTCCAGCACCGGGTCCAGGACCGACCGGTCTGATTGCTCACAATCCAGTGGCTTCCGTCGACGTAAATTCCTGGCATACCAAATCTGCCTTGGAACTTACTGCTGTCTTGAAGAGAAGGATTTTCCTCCCGTGTGTACTGATGTGTGATCCTGGGAGTCCTATAAGGAGTAGGTTGTTCCTATGATACTGATCATACACATAGGATACCCGGCTTGTCCAAGTTATATACCCAGGGGTTTATACCTCCAGATTTCCAGTCCTTCTGAAGAGATTTAACTGAGAGGTTTTGTCTTGCTCGTTGTCGCCTCGAGTTACGTGTTGATGTGATCCTTTAAGTTTGAGGAAACTCGAGACTGTTGCGTTGGGCTGTCACCAAGTGTCCTCATCTAACCCACAGACATTTGACGTTTATCACAAGACATCAAACGCATCTCTGAGGAATTCCTTTTGGTTGATGATGACAGACTTAACGTTTAGTTACCTGCCTCCTCATCATACCAGATTCATGTGTAGTGGACAATATCGTCAGGATGAACCTATGATATTTACTGAGACAGTCGTGGAGGGGAGCAGATCACCTGGGGAGAGACAGGTGGAAGTATATTAATGGTTGACAAGGGTCGCTGACCTGGAGGCGACACACACACACACCGCTGCGGTCATGTCAAGCGACCATTTGCGTGTTACCGTCACTGGATCTAAACAATGACACACAGGAATGTTACCCGGTGCTGGTCAAGGATATCAGATATATTGCCAAGTTTTCTCGAACATCACTGAGACTGTTTTTGATCTCCATGAACCACTAGGACCACTGCCTTCACAGTCATTTACAAAGGCAGTTATTAGGTTAAACGTTGATCTAACAGACGGATTTAGATAAGAAGCTAGAGACAAGACGCTCAACCCACCAGAAGTAGGACTAAAATCGAGCTGAAAAAGATATAAAATCAACACCAGTTTTCATGGTTTGCCTCACCAGGATAACGTAACACAACATATGTTTCATCTGTACCTCACTGCAGACTCGAGTATATCAATAACACGTGATGTATATTCAGCCACACATCTTCCTCGTCTCCAAAGTAATGGAAATCGAATGTCCTTGACACGCATCTGCCTGAGGTGTTCGGAGCATCAGTTCAAGCTTCGAAGCAGGTCTCAGGATCAGTTCACTCGGTGTGAACACATTTCCCAGCAGCTGTAAGGAGAGCTTCCTCACATGTAGCCACAACTGCCCCTCCTCCACAGTCTTACGCTGGTCTCTACAAGGTTCCCCTTCTGCCAGATACCACAGCGAGGGCAACACAGCAGACGTGTGTGTGGGTGGGGGAGTGTGGGGCTATACCTAGTGTGTATATGTTTATCCCAGGCTGGCAGACATCGCTGTGAGTCTGCTGCTCTCACCATCATCAACTCACCTGTGTGGGCGATGACTGGCCTCCACGGCTCATTCCAGCCACAGGGAAAATAATGACCACTCACTGTACACTATAATGATATTGACACGTCAATATTAACCTGTGTCCGTTATTACAGGCTCATGCACGTGATGGCTTGTGTGTGTATACGCCATTACTAGTCTGTGGACGTTATACTTAGTCTATGTCTGTCTTTACTGGTTTGCATACATTAGCACAGGTTTTTGCACATCATCTTCCGTGTGCATGCGTCATGGGTAATGCACACGTCATTACTGGCTTGTGTGCGTCACTACTGCCCAGTGTACGGTATCACAATTCCGGGTCAGTGGTTATTAGCCTTTGTGCACCATAACTAGCTTCATACGTCGTTATTTGTGTGTGTGTCGTACAAGTTGGTCTGCGTCATTAGTGGTCATGTACGCTGCGTCAGCAGTGGCCTGCTTGCGTCACCACTGCCCAGGGTAGGTCTCACTACTGGTTTGTAAGACATATATCATGAGTATTTTATATTCGTCTTTTTATTACTGTCCAGCGTATGTCGCTGTTGGGCTGTTACGTCATTCTTGACGTCACTAATATCCTATATGCGTCACAGTGAAGGTGAAGATTCTACTGTATACATCATGATGTTACGTCACGTCTGTGTTGTGTGCGTCATGGTATACGTCACCTCCCTCCTGTTGACGTCATGATGTCTACATCACAAATGTGCCAGTCTGCAGCATGATGTATACCAGTTATTATCGTCCAGTCAGCATTATGATGTACATCATCGTCCGACGTGCAGCATAATGATGGAGGTCAGTACACTCCCTCCTGTCCGTGACATGACGCACTGTGAGTCACCACCACTGCGTCGTGCGTCACGTCACCACCACTGATGATAACTGACCACTCCCGCTGCAGTTCAAGCTGTGGACATCCTCCAGTGGCGAACTGGGTCGACTGCTGTCATCGTGGCCCAAGACGGACGCTGGTGAGGCTGACTCACACAGACCAGACACATCCCTGTACACTCCGTGGCCTCACACACGCTGGTGAAGGTGACTCACACAGACCAGACACATCCCTGTACACTCCGTGGCCTCACACACGCTGGTGAAGGTGACTCACACAGACCAGACACATCCCTGTACACTCCGTGGCCTCACACACGCTGATGAAGGTGACTCACACAGACCAGACACATCCCTGTACACTCCGTGGCCTCACACACGCTGGTGAAGGTGACTCACACAGACCAGACACATCCCTGTACACTCCGTGGCCTCACACACGCTGGTGAAGGTGAATGAAACAGACCAGACACATTCCCAGACCTAGTGGACTCACACACGCTGGTGAGGGTGACTGAAGCAGACCAGACAGACGCGCCTGAATCATTTATCTTTCTCTTTTTGTCTGTATGTTAGCTCCTCTTTGTTTCCCTGTGCCTCTGTGGAGGTGTAATAAGATTTTTGCATTGCTATTGTGTGTGTCATTATCATTACGTCCTTGCTTATTGGGTATGTTTGGGTGTTTCTTTGTTTTTGTAGTCTTTCTCGGCTCGTGTGTGTGTGTGTGTGTGTGTGTGTGTGTGTGTGTGTGTCCACATTAATAAGACACAACACAATCCATCATTCTAACTCATCAAGAAGATGAGGACCCCCTCAACAATGGTGGTAATAATATCCACCACAACCTTATACTTCTGCCCGTGAACTAACGTCAGCGGTCAGTACACATCAGAGGACTATAATATTCACCCCACATCCAACCTAGGCTGAACATGACACACCCTCATATCCAACGTTCTGACGCAATGTGGCCCACACCCAATATGACCCATCACTTATTGCAAACTTCTCTACGTCATAATCCACCTGGAGTTAACACTGTAATTGGTCCATCGTAGAAATAAAAAGACGTTTTTAAAGTTGATCCCCATTGTGCGTCCTGGTAATTCTCAGCAACTGGGGTAAATGGGATGATTATCAAAATGTTTAATAACGTGAATAACCAACCAATTGGTATATTTGTCTATCAGATATAAACATGGCGGCTGTAGTACTGGTTCAAGATTTATCATTTCTGTTTTTCGTCAAATCTATTCCTCGATTTGTTTATCATACATCTTTAATCTTTACGTATTTTATGTATCTTTTTTTAGTGGTTACGTATAGCGTGGGGTGGCCGTGTGAGGTGTGAGGAGGTCGTGTGTTGTGTGAGGTGGTCATGTGTAGTATTAGGTATTTGTATGCGGTGATCCTGTATGATTGTAGGTGGTGGTGTGTGGTGTGAGGTGGTGGTGTGTGGTGTGAGGTGGTGGTGTGAGGTGGTGGTGTGTGGTGTGAGGTGGTGGTGTGTGGTGGTGGTGGTGTGTGGTGGTGGTGTGTGGTGGTGTTAGGTGGTGGTGTGTGGTGTGAGGTGGTGGTGTGTGGTGGTGGTGTGTGGTGTGAGGTGGTGGTGTGTGGCGTGAGGTGGTGGTGTGTGGTGTGAGGTGGTGGTGTGTGGTGTGAGGTGGTGGTGTGTGGTGGAAGGTGTCTGTGCATAGTGTGACATGGTCGCATGCAGCATGTGGTGATCGTGTGTGGTGACCAACATTTACAATCACAACACAGGGAACATCTGATATGTTTTTCTGTCCCCTTCCACGTCCACTACTGACACCGCAGACGACACAGCCTGCGTGCGCATACGAGAAGCCAAGATCGTCAACCCACACTGAGCGCCTGCAAGCATATTGATATCTGGCTCAAGACACGAATGCTGGCATGTTACAAGAGGTCTTGCCCCGCGGACCTGCGTTATTATGCTTTGTACTGAAAGAACAAATGTATTCCTTTGTACTGAAAGGAAAATGAGAAAATGTATCTTTAGAATAACAATATAACATTTCCCAGGCAGTTTAATAGTATGTCAACAACCATAATGCCTCTGGGAAAATCTGATTAACTCCAGCAACATAACATCATTTATTACTGACGAAGTACCTGCAGTCTGGGATCAGAAATTAATTTTACCAAGAAACTTATTTTGAGGTGTGTGATCAGTGTTGTGAGTCTATTGGGAGGCTTGTGGCCACATAAACTCCAGAAGTTCATTATGCTTATCACACTTACTTCAAATTGAATGTTTATCATTTCATCATAAAATCCAAATATTTCACCTCACAGGAAAGAGGACGAACCACAAACATGAATACAGAGATGGACGACAAACCTGTTGTCTTTGTCCATCTGACCGTAAGGGTTACATGCATAGCGAGAGTGTATGTGGTCTAGGAATCATCCTCACCACCTGAAGAAGGTGTTGAAGGATTGTCTTCGGTTGGTGGATGTAGTAGCTTGACACAGACGGGCTTAATGACCCTGGTAGTTAATGGGTGGGCTTAATGACCCTGGTAGTTAATGGGTGGGCTTAATGACCCTGATAGTTGATGGACCTAAAGTCCAAACTAACTAACCAACTGACCCATGATTACAGTCCCACCAAGAGGGATTTATGAACACTGAATAACCCCGACTTTGCGAAAGCCAAGACAACCACTGGAGAAGGATGTAAGCGTCCAGTATTTTCTAATGTTCATTTGTGACCATCTTCATTGGACCGTCAACAACACAATACCTATTCCAGTAGTTCTGGTGACTCGACAGGTAATATCATATTCATCTTGCCTTTGTGTATATAACCAGTTAAGAATAATCCAGCCCGAAGTTCATCGTATTTTCCTTCCCCAAAAGTTCAAAGACACAGAGGAAAATGTGACTAAATTGTTCCCTCCTAATCTTGCAGAACTTTATGTATACGACAGATGTCACCTCTAAAGCAGCGGATGATCGTCATCACCAGATTATATACAGTAACTTCTCATTATCCTGCTGGCCACAGTTTCAAATTGTTTCCCCCACACCTGCCCACACTTGAAGTGGGTGGAGAGTGAATATGTCTGGATGTAGACACTGTGAGAGCGACACTAGCTATACATACCCGCAGCCCCGTCCACTATCCACGACCCCCAATACCCGGGACATTAAACCCTGGCCACCACACGTAATGGTTATAACCACAACACCACACCTTCCACCACTCGCGCCTCCCCCGTCTGCCGCCTCCGCCGCCCTCATTCGGGGGTCAGACTGGATTTGCATGCGAGTTGATCTTACGCCGGCTATCGCCTGGGCCAGCCGGCTACTGAGTTATCCTTCCTCCTACCTGCGCCACGTACATAGGGAGAACGTATGTGGCCATGGAATGATCCTCAACATCCCAAGAAGGTATTACGGTCGATGGATGTGGTAGCTTGATGTTAACGACCTTAATGACCCTTGATAGTTGGTGGGTCATTAAGACCAACCAACGATCCAACCATCCTCCTCCTCCTCTTCCTCCTCCTTCGTCTTCTCTCCTTCCTTCCTGGCTTCCTCGTTTCCCCCGTTCCTCCTGCGCGTCTCGTGCTCGTCCACCCACCATCCCCAGATTACCTGTGTTATCTATATAACTTTAAACCCTGACCTTCATATCATTACTTAGGTCTTACTTACAACTGCTGGCTGGATTTTTAAGTGTTACTTTACGATACTGAGTTGACTTCGTTCTCTCAGTGTAGCCTGACGACGACATTACTCAGTATTATACGTAGTGTTCAGTATAACTCAGAATACATCCACTTATCTTGTGAGGCAGACGTGGCTGCAGACCCGATTTAGCTGACTTTAGCTCTGACAGACACGCGAGCACGTGATGCCTTCCAGCAGACGACGGCTCCAGCAGACACGACGCTCCACCAGACGACGACGCTCCACCAGACGACGACTCTCAGCAGACGACGCTCCACCAGACGACACTCTCAGCAGACGACGCTCCACCAGACGACGACGCTTCAGCAGACGACGATGCTCAACCAGACGACGCTCCACCAGACGACGCTCCATCAGACAACGCTCCAGCAGACGACGCGTCCCAGCTAACGAGGAACTAACACATGGGACCGTGACGGACAACAGCTCCAGCAGACACGACCGGTGGACGCTGTAGCAGACGACACCCTAGTAAACTGACGCTTTAGAAAACGACGACACACGAGGTTTACCACAAGGTAGTCTACCACAAGACGATATACAAGGTTTACCACAAGGTAGTCTACCACAAGACGACACACGAGGTTTATCACAAGGTAGTCTACCACAAGACGACACACGAGGTTTATCACAAGGTAGTCTACGACAAGACGACACACGAGGCTTGCCACAAGGTAGTCTACCACAAGACGACACACGAGGTTTATCACAAGGTAGTCTACGACAAGACGACCCACGAGGTTTACCATAAGGTAGTCTACCACAAGACGACACACGAGGTTTATCACAAGGTAGTCTACGACAAGACGACACACGAGGCTTGCCACAAGGTAGTCTACCACAAGACGATATACAAGGTTTACCACAAGGTAGTCTACCACAAGACGACACACGAGGTTTATCACAAGGTAGTCTACGACAAGACGACACACGAGGTTTACCACAAGGTAGTCTACCACAAGACGACATACAAGGTTTACCACAAGGTAGTCTACCACAAGACGACACACGAGGTTTACCACAAGGTAGTCTACCACAAGACGACATACGAGGTTTAAAACGAAGTAGTCTACCACAAGACGACATACAAGGTTTACCACAAGGTAGTCTACCACAAGACGACACAGGGGGTTTACCATAAGGCAGTCTACCACAAGACTACATACAAGGTTTACCACAAGGTAGTCTACCACAAGACGCTAGCGGTACCCTTAACACAGTTTGGCAACCTGTGCAGACTCGAAATTGTGTCGTGCCTTGAGAAAGGTTTGAGCATGACTGGCCAAGCAGAGGACGCTATGTAGCGCTGCTATAGATGACATTCTTAACACAGTGCGCACGGTGCAGCAGCAGCAGCAGACGACCACCTAATAATACCAACAAGATTATTCTTGTATATCAAACCATTGACTATTTGATCACAGTTGTGCGGCACATAGCGACCACTCTGGTTTGTGGTGGATCTTTGCTGAGCTCAGCGAACGCAACACCTGCTGTTCTCTCCGCTCCTCAAATCCACCTGATTTATAAGGGAGTTTCAGCGCAACTCTGGCCTTCACCAGACTAAACTCCTCATTTGGAATCATACAGACATAAATTGTGAAGACATGAAATATTCTTGTTCCACTGACCTAGATCTGTATCCACTAATTGCTTTAATTTTACTGGCAAATGTCACTCATGCTAACTCCAGGCCTTCCTCCCTCCCTCCGTTGTGGAGTGGTTAGCGGCCACGACTTTTCACCCAGTAGCCAGGGATCGATTCCCTCTAGCGTAGCCAAACGCATCGCAGTCGACCCAGCTGTTCATCATTACATTCTGGGTTGGAAGGTCAGATGGTTACCCAGCGTCGGTGAGGAGTGCAGCACCACAGTTGTGAGGGACCTTGCCAGCCAGACGACATCTTGCACCTCAGTTCGACCTTGGCGAGGTCGTGTCTACGGTCAGAGGACGTGGTCCACACGAGATGAAGCTGCTACTTTTATTCTCCTGCAGTAGTGATCCCCCGGGGGCACCAGCGCCACCTGAAGTGTTCCATAAGTGTTGAGCAAAACCAGTAGGAACAGCACGATACGGAGCGGCCCAACGATGACCACACGACAGGTCAAGTGCTGCAGCTAATCAGGGAATCACGCAGACCACGTGTGAACACAACCAAGATAACTGCGGTAATCACTTGAATCTTCCGTGCGTCAAACTTAGCAAAAATCTGGGGAGCAAGTTTTCTTTCAGCTCCACAAGTTCAACACAAGTTACCTGACGTGTGTGTGTGTGTGTGTGTGTGTGTGTGTGTGTGTGTGTGTGTTACCTGACGTGTGTGTGTGTGTGTGTGTGTGTGTGTGTGTGTGTGTGTGTGTGTTACCTGATGTGTGTGTGTGTGTGTGTGTGTGTGTGTGTTACCTGATGTGTGTGTGTGTGTGTGTGTGTGTGTGTGTGTGTGTCAGTCACAGGTGGAGGGTGCAATATGGACCAGATTGTTTCACTTTCAGGTTAAATTCCTCCTCTAATTACCGCTTGACGTAGGTAGAGTGAGGCGGGCGAGTTGTGGTTGTATGCGTCACTTTGTAACATCTTGATAATTATATGCACGAGTCAAACGTCTGAACGTAATCCAAATGTTCTCAACTTTGTTCATACAAAACCAAAGGAAGATCTAATGTATTGTGGCAGCGAACATTATCATGTAATACCAATACAACATCAGCACCATTAGACTTGGTTATGACTAACGATAAACATAATTACCAGTAATACCATCCATGATCATTTCCATTGCGACTTTGCCATTGTGATACAAAATGGCTGGCAAATTATGTCAGAACAATGACTTGTTCTCTGCAGACTAATTACAACACTAATGACTGATGCAGGTAATCAGGGGCCAAGCCATCTGGCAGGATACGTTTCATTATACTCAAGTAATTCATTATAATGAAAAAATTTATCGCCATTAGAATGAATAACTATAATTATCCATCGCTCTAACATCTGTCCTTCTGTTCCCTCAAAACCATGTATAACACATCTACTTACGTCAATTATACGTTAATAAAATAATTTCGAACGCAGTCAAATAACTAATCTTTACTTTTCGTAAATAATCTAGTACTTCATTTTTCTCTCGGCGTTATTAGAATAAAGTTCTTTTCTTCACCATTCAGATCTACAACAGGCCAGATTGCCTTCAAGATTTCAGAAGCATTACGACGTACACACACACACACACACACACACACACACGAAAAAATATGATTATAGCTTCCGTTTTCTTCAATGTAGAAAACAATAACTTTAGCCAAGTAGCCACAGGTCATGTACGCAACAGCGAGCGCGTCTCTAGTGGGTAACAATGATGAGGACGTCCGCCCGGCTAACTTTACGCTCACGTAAACTATATACACCGTCCTCCCTCACCACCCACCCAACTCTCTTATTCTTCTTCTCCCAGTAGTGCCCGAGACAAGCTACCATTCCACGAGGCAACATGAAAGAATGGTCCCTCTCTCTCTCTCTCTCTCTCTCTCTCTCTCTCTCTCTCTCTCTCTCTCTCTCTCTCTCTCTCTCTCGTTGACAACCAGCTGAAGCCCAGAAGGAACCCAAGGATTCCTTCCCCTCCGTCCATTAAGGTGGGCAACGTCTTCTACCCCGCCGCCCACCACAAGCCACAGACCACAATACCGTCTCTCTTAAAAGGAAAATCGTGTCTCCTTCCACAGCGATAATTCTCTTGATGTGTGACCAATATACAGCTAGACTTCTGGGGTAGGTGTGAGGGAGGGAGGGAGTGGTGTGTGGAGGGTAGTTGCAGGACTCACTTCACATCAGCTGCCGTATCGGTCAACTTGTGTCTTCAAGACGTACATAGTAAGTAAGGTGGGTTGTCATGCTTCACAGCGGTAGGCTACACTCTCAGGAAAAGGTTGATCTTACCTCTTGTTGAGAGAGGTGGGTCGTGATCCACAAGATGGAGGAAGGTTATTGTGTCACTTCAGCAGTAGACCTTCCTGTTGGGGCAAGTCTTGCCACATGTATATGGCTGACGACGCCCAGGCTGATGACAACGGCCGTTCCCTCCCTCCCTCCCTCGCTCGTGTCAACCTGACCTGCATCGACGACCCCACGTCTGTCTACTACGCTGTTATCATCTGTCTCACACGACCCGTCATCATGATGTTACTCCTACCATACATACACCAGCCAGCCAGCCTCTCTCTCTCTCTCTCTCTCTCTCTCTCTCTCTCTCTCTCTCTCTCTCTCTCTCTCTCTCTCTCTCACGACACTGAACTCTGGTCCACATCACTAATTTCTGTACCACGCCATCGATGTTTGCTTTGCGGAAACAGAATCTGTTCTACATCACCTTTGTCTGACATACCGTCGCTGTCAAGTAGAATCTGTCTCCTTCCATCATTGTCTGTGTCACACCAGTGTTGTCTGTTCCACACCAGCAGTGTCTAACCCACGCCTCCGTAACCTGTCCCACGCCACCAATATCTATTTCCAAGTCGTTAAGGAGTGTTTCATGGCGACGTTGCTTGTCAAACCAACCATTTATGTCCCACGTCTTCCCTGTTTCTCGCTTGTTAATCATCTGATCCACTGTGGTCTATTGCACGACCCAGTTGTCTGTCTCCCGTCACCGATGTCTGCTACCAGTGAGTGTCACCTGCCGTCATCGTTATCTGTCGTGTGAATGTCGTCTGTCCCCTACTGCCAGTGTGTGTCCCACCTCACTCATGTCTACCACCAGGTCAATAGCGTGTGTACCGCGTCAGTCATGTGAGCCAAACGTCACCCAGATCTGTCCCACTAACTGGCCTCTGTCAAATATCACCCATGTTTGTCCCACGTCATTGATGCCCGTCACATGTCGTCCATGTCTGTCCTACACATCTGACGTCTACGTCTGGCTACTAATGACCGGATGACGTCACCACCGTCTACTGCACGTCATCGATGTCTGTCTCGTCACCAGTGACTGTCTCACGCCACCACTGTCTCTCCCAGGTTACTGATGTCTGTCTCACGCCACCACTGTCTCTCCCAGGTTACTGATGTCTGTATCACGTCACCACTGTCTCTCCCAGGCTACTGATGTCTGTCTCACGCCACCACTGTCTCTCCCAGGTTACTGATGTCTGTCTCACGCCACCACTGTCTCTCTCTTGCCACGAGCGACCGTCTCACGCCACCATTGTGTGTAACACGACACTGAATACTGACCCTCATCAGTGGACGCGTCAGTGATACGTCACCAGTGTTGGTCATTTCATGTTTGACCTGTCAGGGTTCAGCGGTAATTATGAGAGGGTCAGCTGACCTAGCCTCCAGAGCCCCAGTTTGGGCTGGAGGAGGAGGAGTCATCTGGGCTACCAACCTCAAGACCAATGTATCAGAACGTCATTACAACTCAAGCACCTCACTCTAAGTTCTGGAAGGGAGTGAACACCAGACCAAATAAACATGTATAGAGTCGAGAGGACTCCATCCATGAGCGGGGTGTTAATACAATACAAAGGGTGGGAGGGCAAGTTATATAATACAACACAAGTCACTGTACTCACCATCCAAGCTGGCTGGAGCGGTCCTCCGTGTGACTCAGGATATCTCAAGCCATCTGGTTGCCGGATGAGGCCACAGGTTAACTCCAGCCATGGTACACGTTGTGCTAGTTCCAGATCTTTGCCTCACGGTAAATGGAGCACTACAGTGGCTGGTGCCCGGCCGCCCGCCCTCCAGGATCTCACGCAACCCCTGGAAGAGCCAATGGTGTAAGATTACCACGCTGTAGGTTATCTATAAAGGCTGGTCAGAGTCTCATGTGTATTTGGAATATGCTTTCCTATTCTATGTTAGGTGAGACAGCAACTTGATACCCTAATGAAGGCCATCTCATTAACGCTACATATGTACATATGTACCCTAGCCTAAACAAGGTACTCATTCATGGACCAATCTCGAGGGAAGGATGAACAGCTGGTTCGGCTGTGTACCAGCAACCGCAACCAGGATACGAACCTATGCTCTAAATCCTGGCACCATAGCGGTACCATACATACGCCTACGAACAGACTCGTTAAATATTTCGCTTCAAATTCACGACTAACATTATATGCTCCCCCTGTTCACCTTTGCTTCCGTCCCTTATTTACATATTTCATCAACTTTCTATCTTTTGCAAATTTACTCCAAACATTTACAGGAAAACATCCTCGATCCATCCCTTTCACTTGTTCTAAAACTTGTTATTCCCAGTGTAGCCACACGTCTCTCCCTGCCACTGTGTCTCCCATGTACAACCACTGTAACAGGCCACAGTGGTGGCCTTGTTGGACGGGACACTGAATAAAGTGTCAGTGTTGCCAGTCATGGCTGGGGAGTGTAGTCTGCCGTCATAATGTTGTTGTGATTCAATCCATTTCTCTGCTGGAAGCTCTGTTCATCTGTCTGTCATCTTCTAGACACATTATATAATGTGCAAACGTCTATCTTGTCCTCAAACATTTCCTAGAAATAATGTAGTGATTACGGGTCATTATATATGTCTATTACTCTGCTGATAATTACTGTCTAATTATTGTGTGTGCACGAAGGATGTGTGTAATAGAACACAATGAATGGCTGAGCGATTAGTCGCCATTAATTTAGAAAATCTTATAATAATCTGAAATAATTTTCTCAACCCTTCATTGTGGGGCTGTTTATGTTGTCATTTACTCACACGCCAGCCGAGAGTTCCGCTCACACATGCTCACATGCACTGGTGGCGCATGGAGGTGTACACAGTCATGCAGGCTGTGACACACACACACACACACACACACAGGTATATAGAGGAGGCATCATCATGTAGCGGGTCACCTCAGCTCTCCTTCCTTCAGTGTGATACAAGAGTGCGGGACTTTGGTGAACATTGTTCATCTTGTCTCCCTTATATCAAGGCGGGTTTCTATCCCCACACACACACAGAGCGTTGCAGGAGAGATAGTGCCATTCTTTTATCTGTCTGTGGAAAGAAAACATGTGTGGTGTGGGGTGGCGGAGGGGGGAGGACGTGCTTCACCTGCAGGATGTGTAACGGGTGAAGGATCGTGTGCAGGTCCACGAGAAGGCTTCCTCCTCTGCCTGTCTGATGAAGGCCTGTCTTATGGTCGATGTGGAGGAGGCCTCAGCCAGCGAGGCCGTGGCCGGGCGTCAACCTGAGGCTTTCATCAGAATCTGGGTGACTCTACCAGACGTGGACGAGAGGCGAGGGTAACTATACCAGACATCGGTGAGGGGACTTGGGGTGACTCTACTAGACATGGGTGAGGGGAACGGGTGAATCTACCAGATATGGATGATGCGACTTGGGTGACTCTACCAGAAATGGGTGAAGGAGTTGGGGTGACTCTACCAGATTGGATGTAAGATTCGAGTGACTCGACCAGACATGGATGTAAGGCTTTATTTTTGTATAATTTCATAATTCTTCGTGTACCATGACTTTGGTGTGAACCAACTCGTCGTGTGGATGGAAGTAATTATCTCATTAAGAGCTGGATGAAGCTCTGGCCACCAGCTCACTGTAATGACACCAAACTGGAAGACAACAAACACTCGTTGTTCAACTTGACTGAGTCTTGTGGGCTTCAGCCAGACGTGATGGCGCAGAGTGAGGGCAGCAACAAGACGCACCGTCCGGACACCAGCTGCTCCGTAACTATGATTAAGAGGAATCATCAGCCATCAATTGGCCAGCAGAAAGTCAAATAAAGAAAACGAAAAATATAAATAAAAAAACCTGACTAAATTTGCCTTACGTCTTGCTGGAGAGGTTAGGGTAAGGGGGAGGGAAGATCAGGAATTTCCTATGACTGATTCCTTTATGACTAACTGGGTGGAATAACGGAGATGGGGAGGTTACTGTGCTCGATCTCTGCACGAGGAACTGGGCAGATGAAGCAACATAAGGGGAGATATACAGAGGTTTGTGTCACTGATCCTATCTACCTGACCGACCGAAATGAAAAGGCAAGATAGAGGAAACTCCCTCCAGCTGTTACGCCTCCGACCATCCTGATGAAATGGATGAGATACAGAGGCCTTTGATGATTCTTTCTGGCGCTACCTCGCTATTGCAGGACATGGCGTCGATGAAAACACACACACACACACACACACACACACACACACACACACACACATCGACCTGATCACACGAGTGTAATGAAAGGTCACATCAGCAATAAACCAACGGGAGAATAACAGAAGAAAACAAGTCTTGTAAACCGCCAGGTCAAGAAATATGGCGGTGATAGAAAGGTTGGTCAGCGCTGCAGGAGAGGCAAGGCATCCTGGTGAAGGCGTTTAAAATACTGTGGCCGAGACGGATTTGTATGTAGCGCAGGGGATGAATGGCAGAAGCAACGATGCACCAGAGTGATTGGAGGATCGGAAACAAATAGGAATGTAAAGAACACAGTTCTATACTTTATACCCGAGAATTCCTGGTTCTATGAGGGCGAGGCAACCCCATCTCTGCACATATCTCCACTGGGAATAGATGGGAGTAAAGACATGGTACATATATACAAGGTTAAGAGACGAGGCAACACGAGGGTAAAACTCTCTCCCTGCAACACATGAATAGTAAACACATATATACACACATAGTTACACACAAACTGACCATGAGTTATCACGGACCAGCCCGGGGTAGGACCCGTATGGGTTCGAATCCTAGGCGTAGCAGTCGGCCTACATCCTACCCAGTTGTTCATCCTCCCCTTGGGGTACCTGGCTTAGGCTTGGGTGGTTTTGTGTGTATATAGAACCAAAAAAGTAAAGACATGGTACATATATACAAGGTTAAGAGACGGGGCAACACAAGGGTAAAACTCTCTCCCTGTAACACATGAATAGTAATCACACACACACACACACAAGATGGTGCCCCAGTAGTGTAGGATTCCCTCTCCGTAGCATACAAACAGATAATTAC
>NW_027264927.1:200000-229284 GCF_036320965.1 Panulirus ornatus
AGGAGGAGGAACAGCGAGCGTGCAGCAGGAGGAGGAGGAACAGCGAGCGTGCAGCAGGAGGAGGAGGAACAGCGAGCGTGCAGCAGGAGGAGGAGGAACAGCGAGCGTGCAGCAGGAGGAGGAGGAACAGCGAGCGTGCAGCAGGAGGAGGAGGAACAGCGAGCGTGCAGCAGGAGGAGGAGGAACAGCGAGCGTGCAGCAGGAGGAGGAGGAACAGCGAGCGTGCAGCAGGAGGAGGAGGAACAGCGAGCGTGCAGCAGGAGGAGAACCGATTTCAATTTTTCTCATTTCTTTTTTCACTTTCAGAGGCGCTTGCCTACCCAGTTCAGCTGGAATGAAATGGTGACCATCATCAAGAGAGAGGGTGAGGTACCGGGTACAATGAAGTGTGGGTGTTTGTAGAGGGTTGTGGATAACACTGAGAGACTGGGGATGGTTGTGGGTGATAGCGTGAGGTCAGGGTAGGGCCCACATGGCTATGGATGGTTGTAGCTTGATGCTGCTAGTTGTTGTTGTTGCCAACGTGTGCTTCTATTTGTGGGTAGCTGAGGATATGACTGGTTGAGGACGCTTACACATGTGGATGATTATGGAGAGTAGTAACTTGTTGGGAATAGCTGTGTACAGCTGTGACCACAGATGGTTGTGGCTGGTTTGGCCCATTGTGAATGGTTATTGGTTGTTGAGGGAGGATTCAAAATGGCACTGCTTTGTTGTACGTGATCGAGAAAAGGTACGGAAAATTGCGTTTTGTAGTGTGTGGGGCCGGGAATATATGTAGAGTTGTGTCTGGTTCTGGTTATCTGTGACAGATGTAGGTGGATGTAGCTGGCTGTGGATGGGTATAAGTAATTGTGGATGTCCTTGATTGAGGTTATAGATGGTTGTGAGTGGTCGTTGATAGTTGTCAGTGACTTGCGAGTGGTTCTCTGAGTGGCTATGGACGGATGCAGATGGGCATGAGTAGCTATGGAGGATTGTGATCAGCGCTGAAGAGACGGCTTTGAGCTGCCTTCAATGGTTAGAGCCGACGATTCACTTTTCACTGTGTGACAGTGGATGGTTGCAGGTCATTGTGGAAGACTGTAATGATTTGCAGAAAGTTGTGACTATCTACAGGTGGTTGAAGAGAATTGTATGTAGCTCTGGATGGTTGTGAACGGTTCTGGGATGACTGTAGGGAGTTGTAGATAGATGTCGGCTGTTGTAGACGCTTGCAGGCGGGGATGAATTTATTTAGAAAGGCTTTGATATATCATGGCCGGATGTGGGTAGATGTTAATGGTGATTGATGGATGTTTATGGTTGTGCTTTGTAACAAGTGAACTGTGGTAGTTAGTGATGGTTGGCAGTAAAAAGCTATGAACGACTGAGAAAGCTTATGTATTGTTGTAAGTGAAACTGGTCTCGGGTGGTTGTGGCCAAAACATAGATGGTTTTATGCGAATCTGTGGATGAGGATGATCTTTACTACCTGTTGACACTTGGGTCTGTTGATTGCTGTAGATGGTTGTGGACACGTCTGAGTGTCTTTGGACAGTCGTAGATGCTTGTGGATCATTTCTGGTCGATTATGATAATTATTGTTTGGTACGAATAGACTTGAGTGAGAAGATTCAAGAGCGATTGGGTGAGCAATGGCAAAAGGTGAAAGCAAACGTAATATGGGAAGTGGGAGAGGAATGGGAGAATAATTAGATAAGTAGTGCTTGCGTGTGCGAGAGACGTATGTGGCATGTGGAACGTAGGATGTGGACATGTGAGTAAGGGTAGCGAGTAGTGGGAAGAGGATGTTGAGCTGTTAGTGAAGGAAGAAAGTTGTAAGAGCGTTATCTGCTGGGAAGGAGTTTGAGTGACAGGGAGATTTAAAAGAGGAAGAGGCAGGAAGTCAAGAACAAAGCACAGGAGCTGAAAAGAAGGCAAATGAGAGTGGAGGTTTAGTATCAGAAAACTTCATGGAAAAATATGAGAAAGTTTTGACAGGAGGTAAACAGTGTGAGATCAAGAGAAGAAAATGGGATCATGAGCGAGTGGCTCAGAGACGAGGGAAGTGATCACAGGCAAAGAAGAGATGAAGAGGAGATAGAGTTGATCATAGTGAAGGTCTCAGCTTCACACCACTCTATGAGGCATTGAACCACGAGATCATATAGTTCAGTGGCATGTATAGTTGATCTCCTGGTTATGTGAGGAAAGGTACGGTAACGTAACACTGACATCAATACGTAGACACTGAGGGAAATTTAGATATTCAGCGGAGGATTGTGGAACCTTAACAGTCTCTCTCCTTATATGAGAGTAAACGAGTCTATAAACAGCGTCATCCACAGTGGCTCAAAACTATCTGTGTTTTGAAGTGGAGTGCGAGGTTAAAACACGTCACTTATTCCGGGTTACGTCCAAAAACTCAAGAGGAATGTTTTTCCTCACACTACAAAGTCAGAATATTTCTTGTTGACATCAAAGCGTATTCAAAAGCTGGCGATTTACTTTTCTCTGGTGATGACAGCGATAACGAGGTGGCATTGATTAGGGCATATTCAGTTGCCCGTGAAGTCTCAGTTAACAGAGAGAAATATAAAGATAATAAAGTAACTAGACATTGGATAATTTGATCAGTTTCCTTAATATGATTTCAACAAGATCAATACAGCTGTCTCTACTTCATCGTGGAAACGTGAATTGCGAATTAGAAGGCTTGCATGTACGGAAAAACGAAGAAAACATTCAAAATACAAATCAGAACAGCCTCTTATATACACTACACTCGAGGCACAGCACAATGATATACCACCTCTCTGCTCTTCAAACGGCGTAAAAAAGAGACGAGAGAAAAAACGAGGGAATGAGTCAAGAAAAATCATAATCACTTGTGGTTTTTCGTTTGTGTCATTAAGAACGTTGCTCATCAACAAAGCTGTCCTTCATACTGCGACCGCTTGATGACACGGTCAGTGTAGCGGTTCCGTGACTTTATCATTATCCTGATTTTTCTCTCTAATCTTTTATTTCTTAAATACACGAAACAGAGAGAGAGAGAGAGAGAGAGAGAGAGAGAGAGAGAGAGAGAGAGAGAGAGAGAGAGAGAGAGAGAGACTATGTACTCACCTTTCTTGGTAAACAGTGTACAAGTATAATACAGAAGAGAGAGAAAAGTTGGAAAGCTGGACCTGGATGTTGTGGCTCTCAGTGAGACAAAGTTCAAGGGAAAAAATGGTTCAGGATTGCACTGATGGTTACGTCAAGTGTTAGTGTGAGGGCGAGAGTAAAGAAGTGGGTGGCAATACTGCTGAAGGCAGAATTGTGGGTGTGTGTGGAGCGTAAGGAGATTAACCCCACACTCATGTGGGTGAAAATACAAGTGAATTGCGAGAGGTATGTGATTCTTAGTGCTTATCCACCTGGAAACGAGAGGAGTGAGGAAGAGAGGCGAGGGTTTTGGGAGTTACTGAATTGAATGTGTTAGCAATTTTGAGGTGAGGGATCGAACATTAGTGATGGGTGATGTGGCTGTTGAGTGTATAATTCTGAGGTATGGGGTATTTATTGTGAATCAAAATGGTAAACAGGTTGTGGAGAGCTGTGCTGAAAAGGGACTAGTGATTTGGGATACCTGGTTTAAAAAAAAAAAAAAAAAAAAAAAAAAAAAAAAAAAAAAAAAAAAAAAAAAAAAAAAAAAAAAAAAAAAAAAAAAAAAAAAAAAAAAAAAAAAAAAAAAAAAAAAAAAAAAAAAAAAAAAAAAAAAAAAAAAAAAAAAAAAAAAAAAAAAAAAAAAAAAAAAAAAAAAAAAAAAAAAAAAAAAAAAAAAAAAAAAAAAAAAAAAAAAAAAAAAAAAAAAAAAAAAAAAAAAAAAAAAAAAAAAAAAAAAAAAAAAAAAAAAAAAAAAAAAAAAAAAAAAAAAAAAAAAAAAAAAAAAAAAAAAAAAAAAAAAAAAAAAAAAAAAAAAAAAAAAAAAAAAAAAAAAAAAAAAAAAAAAAAAAAAAAAAAAAAAAAAAAAAAAAAAAAAAAAAAAAAAAAAAAAAAAAAAAAAAAAAAAAAAAAAAAAAAAAAAAAAAAAAAAAAAAAAAAAAAAAAAAAAAAAAAAAAAAAAAAAAAAAAAAAAAAAAAAAAAAAAAAAAAAAAAAAAAAAAAAAAAAAAAAAAAAAAAAAAAAAAAAAAAAAAAAAAAAAAAAAAAAAAAAAAAAAAAAAAAAAAAAAAAAAAAAAAAAAAAAAAAAAAAAAAAAAAAAAAAAAAAAAAAAAAAAAAAAAAAAAAAAAAAAAAAAAAAAAAAAAAAAAAAAAAAAAAAAAAAAAAAAAAAAAAAAAAAAAAAAAAAAAAAAAAAAAAAAAAAAAAAAAAAAAAAAAAAAAAAAAAAAAAAAAAAAAAAAAAAAAAAAAAAAAAAAAAAAAAAAAAAAAAAAAAAAAAAAAAAAAAAAAAAAAAAAAAAAAAAAAAAAAAAAAAAAAAAAAAAAAAAAAAAAAAAAAAAAAAAAAAAAAAAAAAAAAAAAAAAAAAAAAAAAAAAAAAAAAAAAAAAAAAAAAAAAAAAAAAAAAAAAAAAAAAAAAAAAAAAAAAAAAAAAAAAAAAAAAAAAAAAAAAAAAAAAAAAAAAAAAAAAAAAAAAAAAAAAAAAAAAAAAAAAAAAAAAAAAAAAAAAAAAAAAAAAAAAAAAAAAAAAAAAAAAAAAAAAAAAAAAAAAAAAAAAAAAAAAAAAAAAAAAAAAAAAAAAAAAAAAAAAAAAAAAAAAAAAAAAAAAAAAAAAAAAAAAAAAAAAAAAAAAAAAAAAAAAAAAAAAAAAAAAAAAAAAAAAAAAAAAAAAAAAAAAAAAAAAAAAAAAAAAAAAAAAAAAAAAAAAAAAAAAAAAAAAAAAAAAAAAAAAAAAAAAAAAAAAAAAAAAAAAAAAAAAAAAAAAAAAAAAAAAAAAAAAAAAAAAAAAAAAAAAAAAAAAAAAAAAAAAAAAAAAAAAAAAAAAAAAAAAAAAAAAAAAAAAAAAAAAAAAAAAAAAAAAAAAAAAAAAAAAAAAAAAAAAAAAAAAAAAAAAAAAAAAAAAAAAAAAAAAAAAAAAAAAAAAAAAAAAAAAAAAAAAAAAAAAAAAAAAAAAAAAAAAAAAAAAAAAAAAAAAAAAAAAAAAAAAAAAAAAAAAAAAAAAAAAAAAAAAAAAAAAAAAAAAAAAAAAAAAAAAAAAAAAAAAAAAAAAAAAAAAAAAAAAAAAAAAAAAAAAAAAAAAAAAAAAAAAAAAAAAAAAAAAAAAAAAAAAAAAAAAAAAAAAAAAAAAAAAAAAAAAAAAAAAAAAAAAAAAAAAAAAAAAAAAAAAAAAAAAAAAAAAAAAAAAAAAAAAAAAAAAAAAAAAAAAAAAAAAAAAAAAAAAAAAAAAAAAAAAAAAAAAAAAAAAAAAAAAAAAAAAAAAAAAAAAAAAAAAAAAAAAAAAAAAAAAAAAAAAAAAAAAAAAAAAAAAAAAAAAAAAAAAAAAAAAAAAAAAAAAAAAAAAAAAAAAAAAAAAAAAAAAAAAAAAAAAAAAAAAAAAAAAAAAAAAAAAAAAAAAAAAAAAAAAAAAAAAAAAAAAAAAAAAAAAAAAAAAAAAAAAAAAAAAAAAAAAAAAAAAAAAAAAAAAAAAAAAAAAAAAAAAAAAAAAAAAAAAAAAAAAAAAAAAAAAAAAAAAAAAAAAAAAAAAAAAAAAAAAAAAAAAAAAAAAAAAAAAAAAAAAAAAAAAAAAAAAAAAAAAAAAAAAAAAAAAAAAAAAAAAAAAAAAAAAAAAAAAAAAAAAAAAAAAAAAAAAAAAAAAAAAAAAAAAAAAAAAAAAAAAAAAAAAAAAAAAAAAAAAAAAAAAAAAAAAAAAAAAAAAAAAAAAAAAAAAAAAAAAAAAAAAAAAAAAAAAAAAAAAAAAAAAAAAAAAAAAAAAAAAAAAAAAAAAAAAAAAAAAAAAAAAAAAAAAAAAAAAAAAAAAAAAAAAAAAAAAAAAAAAAAAAAAAAAAAAAAAAAAAAAAAAAAAAAAAAAAAAAAAAAAAAAAAAAAAAAAAAAAAAAAAAAAAAAAAAAAAAAAAAAAAAAAAAAAAAAAAAAAAAAAAAAAAAAAAAAAAAAAAAAAAAAAAAAAAAAAAAAAAAAAAAAAAAAAAAAAAAAAAAAAAAAAAAAAAAAAAAAAAAAAAAAAAAAAAAAAAAAAAAAAAAAAAAAAAAAAAAAAAAAAAAAAAAAAAAAAAAAAAAAAAAAAAAAAAAAAAAAAAAAAAAAAAAAAAAAAAAAAAAAAAAAAAAAAAAAAAAAAAAAAAAAAAAAAAAAAAAAAAAAAAAAAAAAAAAAAAAAAAAAAAAAAAAAAAAAAAAAAAAAAAAAAAAAAAAAAAAAAAAAAAAAAAAAAAAAAAAAAAAAAAAAAAAAAAAAAAAAAAAAAAAAAAAAAAAAAAAAAAAAAAAAAAAAAAAAAAAAAAAAAAAAAAAAAAAAAAAAAAAAAAAAAAAAAAAAAAAAAAAAAAAAAAAAAAAAAAAAAAAAAAAAAAAAAAAAAAAAAAAAAAAAAAAAAAAAAAAAAAAAAAAAAAAAAAAAAAAAAAAAAAAAAAAAAAAAAAAAAAAAAAAAAAAAAAAAAAAAAAAAAAAAAAAAAAAAAAAAAAAAAAAAAAAAAAAAAAAAAAAAAAAAAAAAAAAAAAAAAAAAAAAAAAAAAAAAAAAAAAAAAAAAAAAAAAAAAAAAAAAAAAAAAAAAAAAAAAAAAAAAAAAAAAAAAAAAAAAAAAAAAAAAAAAAAAAAAAAAAAAAAAAAAAAAAAAAAAAAAAAAAAAAAAAAAAAAAAAAAAAAAAAAAAAAAAAAAAAAAAAAAAAAAAAAAAAAAAAAAAAAAAAAAAAAAAAAAAAAAAAAAAAAAAAAAAAAAAAAAAAAAAAAAAAAAAAAAAAAAAAAAAAAAAAAAAAAAAAAAAAAAAAAAAAAAAAAAAAAAAAAAAAAAAAAAAAAAAAAAAAAAAAAAAAAAAAAAAAAAAAAAAAAAAAAAAAAAAAAAAAAAAAAAAAAAAAAAAAAAAAAAAAAAAAAAAAAAAAAAAAAAAAAAAAAAAAAAAAAAAAAAAAAAAAAAAAAAAAAAAAAAAAAAAAAAAAAAAAAAAAAAAAAAAAAAAAAAAAAAAAAAAAAAAAAAAAAAAAAAAAAAAAAAAAAAAAAAAAAAAAAAAAAAAAAAAAAAAAAAAAAAAAAAAAAAAAAAAAAAAAAAAAAAAAAAAAAAAAAAAAAAAAAAAAAAAAAAAAAAAAAAAAAAAAAAAAAAAAAAAAAAAAAAAAAAAAAAAAAAAAAAAAAAAAAAAAAAAAAAAAAAAAAAAAAAAAAAAAAAAAAAAAAAAAAAAAAAAAAAAAAAAAAAAAAAAAAAAAAAAAAAAAAAAAAAAAAAAAAAAAAAAAAAAAAAAAAAAAAAAAAAAAAAAAAAAAAAAAAAAAAAAAAAAAAAAAAAAAAAAAAAAAAAAAAAAAAAAAAAAAAAAAAAAAAAAAAAAAAAAAAAAAAAAAAAAAAAAAAAAAAAAAAAAAAAAAAAAAAAAAAAAAAAAAAAAAAAAAAAAAAAAAAAAAAAAAAAAAAAAAAAAAAAAAAAAAAAAAAAAAAAAAAAAAAAAAAAAAAAAAAAAAAAAAAAAAAAAAAAAAAAAAAAAAACATATTCCTATACATAGAAACTTGTTGTTGTCGGGTTTATATAAAGTCATAAGCTTCTCAGGAGTGTGCAGACGTATATATGTGACACTGGGGGTCCAGAGGATGTCCAGACCCCAGGCATGGAATTAATAACATCTCCCACACACGTGTGAACCAGCTCTCTCTCTCTCTCTCTCTCTCTCTCTCTCTCTCTCTCTCTCTCTCTCTCTCTCTCTCTCTCTCTCGGATACTGATATTATGCATGACATCTACATGTATATAACATTTTTCATCATTTTCTCATCTGTACTTAGATTACGATTCGACAGAATTATACAAAAGTTTTGAGGAGGTTTTTATCATAAGTTCACCAAATGACGCGAGCGTCGAGTTCATATTAGAAAAGTTTTCGAAGACCCGTTCGACCCAAGCCAAGTGTGGAGCTGGTGGCGTGAAATATCAGAGCTCACATTCAGCGATCTACATTTCTGGTGTTTTATCGCCACACTCAGTTCCACAGTGACAACAATGTGACGCTGATTTGATCCATGCACAAACGAGGCACATACCTTCCTATTTCTTGTATAACAAGCCATGAAATTTGGCACAGATTCTGGTCACAATCAGTCATCCAGCTGACATACGACTGTCCTTAACAGAGCGAACATTTCCATGCCAGGTGCTCCTTGTAGCTATAAACAGGTGAAGCTGATGATGATACAGTCAAAGCAAGATAGTATAGAAAACGATGTCTTCCTCAGTGTTGGTCCCTAAATCATGGATCTCTCTGCAGTAGCCTTCAGGGTCTCTCACAACACTGCCAAGGACCTCTGCTGGAAGTGGCCCCAGGGAGGCCGGGGCAACGCTCTTTACAAACATCATCCATCACGTGTTTTCTAAGCAAGAAATATATCCCGTGTTGTGCTGTGTAGCCAAGATATATTTCATACAAGTTTTTAGGAGGTGCAGACATGTATATGTATCTACCAACACAGAAGCACAGACATAACTACCAACACAAAACCACAGACGTGGCTGACAACATAAATCCACAGACGTATCTACCAACATAAAAGCACAGACGTGACAACCAACACAATATAGTAAAGATGTAAATACCAACACAATAGCACATATATCTCCTTGTGTCTGCGTCGCTCACTATATTGTCAGGATATTGAGTACATCAATATTGAGTACATCAATATTGAGTACATCAATATGAGTACATTGTATTGAGTACATCAATATTCTGTGTATTTGAACTAACGTCGTAAACTCGTTGGTCCCCATCTCATGAACACACTCTACTGTCAAGCAACTTAAATTCATGCATGTTCTCTGAATTAACCATGTCCTCAGTCATTCTATTCCCTTCACCTATCATTCGTACTACAGCAATACTTCTTTATATCTTTTTCTTTAACAAGTTTGCTGCTCAGTTTCATGTTATGTCCTCTTGTTACTCTTTCCCAACATCTCTCGAAGAACTGTTTACTCTCCACATTATCGATTAGTTATAACATCATAAAGGTTGTAATCAGTCACCCTTTACTCTTCTCTCTTCCAAAGCTAGTAAATCTAAAGCCTTTTACCTTTCCCTGTATCTTAGCTCTCTTAATGGTGGTGTTTTTCTATCTCTTCCTCTAGACATTCTCTGTCAGCTCCTTGTGCACCTTAACGTGCGGTGACCAAGTCGATAACTGTGTTGTAGGCAAAATTCGTAAGTGGTTCCCTGTCTTATCCACATACTAAATTTTATGACTGGATCAGTGCCAGATTCGAACACCACCAACCGGGAACACTTGTGTACCAACAGCGTCTTAGTCACCTCTCTTCTTTGTATATAAACTGGCAGTTCTAAACCTTCTGTCTCATTCTTTTATCTCCTATGACGATGTGATCATTACACCAACGTGCACTTGGGAACATATCGTGTTTCATTTTCCTCGTGGGTCTCTCTCTCTCTCTCTCTCTCTCTCTCTCTCTCTCTCTCTCTCTCTCTCTCTCTCTCTTGCATTGATCTGGAACCTCACACTGGGAGGTATTCAGGTCAGCTGAACATTCTACAGATCAAAACTTTCTTCATATATGACCAAGTTTTGTCCTAGCGCCTCTGGCTAGCCCGTGTGGTATGACAGATACCGGGAGGAGGGCGGGCCTCACCTCGACCTAGTGGGAGGCTCTTGTCTGGCATCATGATTCGTGAATACGGAACTTGGGATATGAATCAGTAGTGTGGACCGTAACCTGGACGTAGGTGAGAGTTCCAACACACACACATCAATGAGCCCCAGTGACGCGTCGTGGGTAAATGTGGTTACGTTGGGCGTTTCTCATTAAGGTGGATCTCCCTTCCCCCGCACGCTGCTCCCTCCCGTCTCCCTGATGCTAGGATCCCCCTTGTCCCCCTGGCCCTCGTTACATGATGCCTGTATCACGTCTCCCTCAAAATGGCCGGAGATAATCCGTCATTACTCTTTTCTCTTTACCCTAAATCGTCGCATTTTTTCTTCCTCCTCCTGCTGTCACTTTGATTAATTCACATTTCATGATGTAACACAGCCTGGGTTGGGTTGTATGTTATCCCCTCCACCAGCTGCAGCCTGTATTAGATAGGCGAGACCTTTGATGAACAAGAGACAAGTCACTCCAACGGAACAAAACACCAGCCACTCTAAGCATCACAGACGACACACACACGTGATATTCACACCCCACACCAATAACACCAACACAAAAGCAACACACACACACACACACACACACACACACACACACACACACACTGTCCTCAGAACACCACATCGCACCAGATTTGGAAAGGAAAAAGAATTCTTAAACATCCTGTACAAACAAATCATCCGCTCCACTTTAAATTACGCCTCACCTGCCCGCTCTTCCATCATCTAAAAGCGAATATACCAAAGCTGCAAACCACACAATGCAGTGCACTCAGAACAATCACTGGCTGCCTAGCAACCACAAACACTCAACACCTTCACAATGAAACACAAATCCTCCCAGTACAGTCCCACCTCAACATGCTCGGTACCCAGTTCTATGCAACAGCACTATACCCCTCCCACCCAAACCACTCTCTCTCTCTCTCTCTCTCTCTCTCTCTCTCTCTCTCTCTCTCTCTCTCTCTCTCTCTCTCTCACATCCGTTCTGTAGCTGTCCTGTGTAATGCACCAATACCACAGCTCCCTATCCACAACCAGGCCCCACAGACTTTTCCATGGTTTCTCTAGCCGCTTCCTACACACACACACACACACACACACACACACACACACACACACACACACACAACTGTTCACTTTTAAGACGTGTCACACGTTATCATGTGCCAATGCCAATATAAACCGGACAGTGTTGCATGCCTAATGTACTGCTCTGCTGCAGGTGCCCGCCCCACACAACGCTCCAATATTGCAATATTGTTTGCAGCTGCAAGATATTAATTTGGTCAATATCAACACAGAATTCGCGGCTAATTAGTTTTGCCAGATGAAGCCTCCTATGTGCCGATATCACGATCCATATTAGCACCTTGTGTACGACGGTCACACTAGACCCAGATTATAATGTGATGATGACTTTCTCATCTTAACCTCACCACAATGGTGTGGGGCCGGCCGGCCGCTCTCATGCGCTACTCTCCTCATACTCGCTATGGAGATGGGAACGAAGCTAAATGGAAATAACGAGTGAAACTGCGTCTCTTTTTGATGTTTAAACTTTATGAGGAAAAATTTTCTGTGTAGAGTACTATTGTCATGTATACGATTTACTTGATTTACTTTAAACCATATTCTTTCCCTTCCTCTCTCTAATGTTCGTTCTCTTTCTCTCGCAGTGAACTCTTCTTCTCTTATCTCGGACCTCTATAAATTCTAGGGTCAGGGAAGTAAACCTTCCTAGTTAAATTCGATAGTACCATAACTCATTTCCTTCCAACATCTCTTTCTTAATGTCACTCGTTTCTCCCCTGTTTAACTTCAAAGTACCACAGTTCATCCCTGCAGTAACACAGACGTGCTGGGCGCTACCATATCCTCCCACACTATCCTACACATCCCACATAATCAACATCACAAAGTCTGCTTCCCAAAAGCTGGCTGTGTTGAACAGGTGACTTGTATGGGTGACGTAATCATCTCTCATGTGAACAGCTGTTCTATACCTACAGTGTTCTTATTCTTCCCACTGTTCAGATTCTTAAGGTGGCTCTTCCTCCTCCTCCTTAATGAGCCAGAGTGGAATCATAAGCCTTCCGTCTCATTAATTCTCCTGGCATCACCTCTCTCCAACCATCCCTCTATGTTCGCTGTGATGTTGCTACTCTCTCTTTATTCTACAGGTATTACTGCGGCCGCTGCTCTCGTGAGCGGTTTGCATGTGTCCTTACCACCATGGCTTGGACGCGTGGCACGCTGCTGCTTCCTGTAGTTTGTGGTGTGGTAACCAGCCACTCGGTGACTGACCGTATGATACCTCCTTCCCCTCGAACAGCGGAGCAGCGGAGCTCACCTTCCAGCGTTCATCTTCTCCTTTTCCTACAAATAACTCTCCTTTACGACCAGGTCTACACACACCTGAGCAGCTCTGATTAATAGCTTCATTTTCTGTTGTAATGACCTACTTTCCTATCGCCCGAGATGGCCCCCTGGACTGAGGCGTCTTTTGCTCATACAAAGTCGGTCGTTATGAAAAAAAAAAATTATAATAATAATGCTAATGGAAGTAGTGATAATGATTGAGTATGGACCTCCGTGGTGTAGCAGATAGCGTTGCTGGCCATGTAGGTTTGAGTCCTGGTTGCGGCAGTCAGTCCACAGTCAACTCAAACTCTGTGCTGTGATCAGATCACCCTCCACTCTTCTTTCATCCATGGAGAACAAATATAAGACCTTTAACCTTTCCTGTAACTCAGCTCTCTTAATCCTGGCTACCATCTTCATTGCCCTCCTATGGACCTCCTCTATTAGCTCTCTGCTTCTTTGGGTGCGGTGACCAAACTTGAGAATCCTATTGTAGTTTTGTCCTTATGTAGGATGTGAGGAGCCAGCTTGCTGAATATTTCCTCAGCCATGAAGGTGATGGCAGTTCCAATACTGGCCAGCAGCAGCAGACTGCCACGTGAGGTGTGACTCAGGCCACAGGTTAGGGATACCATGTCTCTGTCACACAAAGAATCCTACACTTTATCTCCCGCTGGATGAGGATCACATCCAGGCTTGCCTTCACTGTGACCCATCCTGATTACTTGTACCACGGACGATGAACTTCATCAACCATCATCTACCACACCAACTTTGTGTGCACTCTGTCAAGCTCCCCTTGTAAGTTGGTGCAGTCCTCCGCGATGTTTCACTTCTCCCATGACCTTTACGTGTGTGTGTGTGTGTGTGTGTGTGTGTGTGTGTGTGTGTGTATTATCTTTCTGGTATGTACTGTTTATAGAGACTGTTTTCTCACAAACGAAAAAACTGAATGGCAAGAAAATCAATACCACGCGACCGGGAATGGAAAACGCCTTTAATGTTTTAAACAATTTACCTGATGGAAATTAGTCGTAATTTTGAGAGCGTAATCACACGTTGCAGGGATGTGAGTTCTGCTATTTTCTCAAACCCACAATGAAAATAACTACAAGATAATGTTGGTAAAACTGTAAGGTTGTAATGAGGCAAGAGTGTTCCACGTTGTGAATATTTGCCTGTGTTGCCACAGACTTAACATGTGTGTGTTGGACATGCAGGAGAGAGTGTAGAATGATACACCAGCGTCTCTGATGTGTAATGTGTCATCTAGTTTTACAACGTTGTCTCAGAGGCCAAGATAACACACACACACCTATAGGCTAACTTGTTAACTGGTCGTTGACAACATATAATTATCCAATAGCCTTAGGAGAAAAGATTATGACTGAATAGAGATCAATAAAGATTTATATTACTATTTCAATAAAGTACGCTTCACTGTCAGTCAATTTGACATGATAAAACACGAAAAGAAAAAGAGCAATAAGAATGAAATATGCTTTACTTAAACCCGCACATAAGTGTTTATGAACATGTTATGTAACGTTCTTACAAGTTATACAGAACTTATTATGATACCTCTTTCTGTCTCACCTTGGGCTCTGGGTTCCTATTACTGAGAGCATGGGAGCCATTGTGAACACTCCGAAGTGTACACACACACACACACACACACACACACACACACACACACACACACACACACACATACCGCTATAGGACGACAACGAATATAAATGACGAAAAAGTGGGTTTGTAGAGACGCACTTCAACAGGGAAATCACTGACTGGATATAACCTGGTTTAATCGCTGATAATTCACTGACTCCAATATTGCCTCATGGCTCACTCTACCCTAACACACGCTCGCCCTTATATCCGGATATTTGGATAATCCAATTTCCGTGGTTTCACACACGTTCACATTACTTTGACTAATTCGAGTTCCTTAGCGACAAGATATCACCCCACTATGTTTCTGTAAGTCTCATAATGATGTTCAAAAATATGAAGACACATGAAGTTCAAGGAAAGAGTAACATGGTATGCGATCGCCATACCACCTGAGAAATAGTATATTTCACAAACGATTTCAAGAATAATTTCTGTCTGTTAAATGTTTTGTGTCTGTCATTCAGAGTGATCTGGAGATCAGGGATCTTCTTATGGAGAGTAGTTTACAATACACATTTTCCAAAACATTGTTGTCTGTTAAGCTACAACTTTTATAGTGAAAATTACTTAACAAAAGATAAAATATATATGTTAGGTTAAGTATGATTATGATGCTGATAAGTTGATTACTGAGGAAACACTTCTGATATTGTCAGCAGAGGTGTTGACAGAACTGTATTGATAGGATCTTTCCAGTGATCAACTTCGTCCAGCACCAGAAGCGCATGGAATGAATACCTTACTGACCTACGTTAGAATTCTGGCCGCGACAGTTGGTCCACAGTTCAACCCAGATGTTCATCCACCCCTAATAGATAAAATGGGTACCTGGCTCAGGGTACGGTACATATATATAGCGTTAACGGGATGGTCTTGATGAGGGCCTCAGTTACCCATGCCGTCTCAGATAACAGTTTAGTAAGGAGTCCTTACTCGTGATGAGTGTAGGCAGATCCCAGACTAACCCGTGTACTTACTAGTAAAACCAGACCCCAGACTAACCCACGTACCATATTGCACTACTATATTAATAAATCCAGTCCAGTTATAACAGTTGTGATACATCCTATACGAATCTTATCTGTCCATCCATCGTGAGGTGAACATGACCTGCTCTGGACAGCAGGCGCGGGAGAGTGTCAATATCATTGTATTGATAATCTGAAGATTCATAATGACTCGTGCATTATACCCAGTGGTCCGCCACTGTCCTCAACATGGTGGAATAACACAGGAAAATTACGTAGTCTCCCATCCCGACTATCCAACCTGCCATACACTCCTTCCTCCTCTCTATCCCTCTCTTTCTCCACTCTCGTTTTCTATCTTCTATCCTTTTCCCCTTTCCGTTCTCAGTTTCTCCGGTCTCTCCTATCTCCATTTGCATCTGTTCGCCACACACTCACACACATACACACACACACACACACACACACACATTTTTTACACTGTTACCTGTTGTTTACACTGGCTTTTGAAATTACAGTTTGGTGTGTTTTATGAAGACAAATTAAACCTTGCATTTTTTCTTTATCTTTTTACTTCATTCTCTTTGTCGTAAATACTTGTAATTTACTGCCTGGGAAGGTAAGGGTCACTGTGCTGATCTACAACTTTACAACCCGTGTTGTTATCATTGTCTCTGGCATCAAGAGAGAGGCTGGGAAATGTTATAACGAGTTTCCTCAAATATGTGAAACTTTGACCACCAATAATGAGAGGGAGGCAGGTGTGTGGTCACCACCAATAATGAGAGGGAGGCAGGTGTGTGGTCACGACCAATAATGAAGGGAGGCAGGTGTGTGGTCCCACCAATAATGAGAGGGAGGCAGGTGTGTGGTCACCGCCAATAATGAGAGGGAGGCAGGTGTGTGGTCACGACCAATAATGAGAGGGAGGCAGGTGTGTGGTCACGACCAATAATGAGAGGGAGGCAGGTGTGTGGTCACGACCAATAATGAGAGGGAGGCAGGTGTGTGGTCACCACCAATAATGAGAGGGAGGCAGGTGTGTGGTCACCACCAATAATGAGAGGGAGGCAGGTGTGTGGTCACGACCAATAATGAGAGGGAGGCAGGTGTGTGGTCACCACCAATAATGAGAGGGAGGCAGGTGTGTGGTCACCGCCAATAATGAGAGGGAGGCAGGTGTGTGGTCATCACCAATAATGAGAGGGAGGCAGGTGTGTGGTCACGACCAATAATGAGATGAGAGGGAGGCAGGTGTGTGGTCACGACCAATAATGAGAGGGAGGCAGGTGTGTGGTCATCACCAATAATGAGAGGGAGGCAGGTGTGTGGTCACGACCAATAATGAGAGGGAGGCAGGTGTGTGGTCACGACCAATAATGAGAGGGAGGCAGGTGTGTGGTCACGACCAATAATGAGAGGGAGGCAGGTGTGTGGTCACCACCAATAATGAGAGGGAGGCAGGTGTGTGGTCATGACCAATAATGAGAGGGAGGCAGGTGTGTGGTCACCACCAATAATGAGAGGGAGGCAGGTGTGTGGTCACCACCAATAATGAGAGGGAGGCAGGTGTGTGGTCATGACCAATAATGAGAGGGAGGCAGGTGTGTGGTCCACCAAGGAACGAGATCTGTGCAAATCTGAATCGTAAACATTTTCGCCGCTGAGCTGTGTCAACAACTGATACCTGCCACAATACATGTACAGACTTACGTAACCCACGTCTCCTACATGCACGACGACTTAAGACGGCGGTAATAGCAGTGGTTTGGGGATCCTCTCCTCCTGTACTGTTCCTCTACAAAACTAGGAACAGAGGAAAGTGAGGAGGGGGCAAACGTTTCACACACACACACACACACACACACACACACACACACTGCTGGACATGCCAAGCACCTTTGCTCCCTCTTCCATCCTGTGATTTACCTTATCCGCCATGGTTCTACCTGCCTCCACTTGTACTCTCAGATGCCCAGAGCATTTCGCTCCCTCTAGTTCGTCCTTGTTTACACTTAAGCTCAAACAGTCCTTCTCTCTCTTTTGCTGCATCTCGTTAACATCCTTTTGTTCTTATCTTCTTTCAACGTTTCTCTGTCCCACGCTCTCCCAGCATATGTCACCTGATCTTTGTCATTCACAAACAGCAAATGTTAATTACCAATGCTGGAATGATGAATGACCAATTATGGACAGAGGAAAAAGATTCTATGAAAGGTTTTCCAGCTGACTCTGAACTCTAGCTTAGAAAAGAGAAGATTAAACGGTGATCTAATCCACGTACTCAGAAACATCAGAGGCTTCGATAGTCTTAACCTAAACAGGTGTTTAGAACGAGATCAATTTGCTTTCACAAGTAGTAATGGACACAAACTCGTAAGCATTGGCATGCATTTTGCTTCGAATGAGGCTAAAATGTTTCCTTCAATATGAGTGTTAAATTGTGGAATAATTTAGCAATGAGAGTAATTGAAAGCAACAAAACTTAAGTCATTTTAAGAACGTAGACGACAGGAACACCTCACTTTAAGTTCACAACTGATGTTAAGTTCGCCTCTGTAGTTAATTAGAAAAGTTGACAAACATTTCTTCCCAAGTCAGGTATTTGTATTCCTGCTCTCCTCGTACTAGGCTTTTCCTGATCTCTTCTGCTGTTGAAGTCAACATCGACAAGACTCAGTGGTCATTTGTGGTTTGAGTTCCTCTGCATTCATTTTAGTCCCTCAACCTTGGTTTATTCACACGTCGAACGGCCTGAATTTACTAAACATCACCATACATTTTGCTCGTCTCTTGTCACCATGCCACTGGCCAAGATTCTCATCCCCCACATCCTATCTCGCCTCAAACACATCACATCTGCCTCCTTGTCACCGTATATATTCAACACTCCTTCATCTGATCACTTGATCTCATTTTTCACATCTTGGTCGGATAACCATTCTCCTCTTCGCCTCTCTCATCTCCCATTTTCTGTTTCACTATCAATCCAATGCTCTCATTCTATCAGCTGTCACACACTCTCCCACCTCTCTCACACTTTATACTTCAATAACACACATAACCACTGCTTCCTCATATGTCGTCTACGGCCATTTTGCTTCCACAAATTCATCAACAGTTTTCATTCAAACTCTACTTGTGATTACTGTTTGTGTATTACGAGGAGAGAGGTGTACACTCGTGTTGGCCCGTCTCTTATCCTTGTATATATGTACATGTTTATACTCGCCTCGTTCACTTGGTGACTCAGTATCAGCAAGGTTGGCTACCATCCTGCGTGTTGCAACACCACTGAGCTGGCCAAGTCAGTCTGCCGGACGCACGACATACCAGCCTGAACAGTTTAGATGATCTACTGAATAACATATAGATAACAGGACTAATATTAAGAGTTATCACCAAGACTATGACTGGTAACACTAGATACAGCAACAAACACTATCGCAGTCTGTGTTGTTGCAGGAGATGTGTTACTTGTGATGTATTAAGATGTCCTGATGAGGTTCATGTGTTACACTTTTTTTCTTATGTTATTGTGATGAACACTCAGTTCATCATGTACATCTTTTTATGTTAACTTAGACGGCATGGTAACATATATACCCTAGCCTAAACCAGGTACCCAATCTATCTAACAACCCTTGAGGGAGGATGAAAAGCTGGGTTGAAGGTGGACAGGCTACCGCAACCGGGATTCGAACCTGTGCGGGCTCGACCCCTCTGAGTACTTAATCTAGGTTTGTTAGCCATAGTGATAACCCGAGCGTTCATGTATTCAGTTACAAACATAAATGGAAGGATATGAGAAAGGCAGGCAATACAGGATCTAATGGACTATAACGAAGTTATCTATAGGATCGTAACATAACCCGAAATTACTAATCTGTGTAGAGGGAAATGGGAAACGCTAAAGGCATATCCCCACACAGATCTCCCTCCGGCATTTCATTCGGCAGGAGAATAGCTAACATTAAATACTATTGAATGCATGGAAGCTACAGTAATATGGAGAGTTTACGGGAGAGGATAATTGTGAATGTTACGTTATGTTCAATGGTGTATACATTGGACCATTGCGATATCCTCATGGTATGTGACAGACACATAGCTGTGTTAATGATACATGGAGGCAGGGAAGCCTTGTGTCACCGGGGAGACAGAGGACGACCCTGGAAGACATATATCTGGAGGACTTGCTATTGAGCTGATGTTCTCCTGGGCAAGCCTCAGCTGCCCAGTGATGACGTGGTTAGTCGTGTTTGTAATTTATATGTGTGATTGTTGTTTGTGTGTTACGGCAAGAGAGTTGGACACTCGTGCCGCCCCGTCTCTTAACCCTGTATATGTATGTACCATGTCTTTACTTCTAATTATATATGCACACCTTCACACCCCAGGCCAAGCAGGGTGTCCCATTTATCGACCAGCCTCGAAGGAAGGATGAACGCCTGGGTTAGGTGTCGACCAACTGCCCTGCCTAAGATTCGAACTTATGCTGGTCCGATCCCTGGCTGGCCAGTGCTAATCACATATTTGTCCAGCACGAGGAGGAAGCTGTACATTTCTAATACCTCATCACTTGACCTTCTGTATACTGCCCACATTTACAGTCTCATAACTCAGTTTATTTCATTCATTCACCAACTTTATGTTATAAAAGGACTTCTTTACGTAAACCTTCTCTAACATGTCTTCTGTTTGCCTGAAGCTTCTATATCATTGCAGCTTTCCAAGAATTATTTGCTGTCTACGTCATCAAGCTGGTTCCAAAACGTAAAGGTTGTGATCGAGTCACTCTTTGGTCTTCTCTCTTCCATGGTGGCCAAATGTAAGGCCTCTATACTTTCCCTATAACTCAACTTTCTTAATTCCGGTACCATCATTGTTGTCTTCCTCTGTATCTTCTTTACCAGTTCATTTTCCATCTTCACGTGTGGTGGTCAAACCTGAGGAACAAATCGTTGTTTTAGCCTAGTATGAGACGTGAACAGTTGGCTGAATATTTCCTTATCCATATATTTCATTACAATGCTAATATTCGCCAGCAGACACTTTGTTATTCTTAATATTCTCCTAAACTGGGATTCTGCAGTTCATGTCTTACTACTTGCCGGTAACCCCGGTCAATTCATTGTGCACCCCATGCTCATCCTGTGAGCGGTAGCGCAGAAGGATTACGTAGTTGCTCTTTTTATATCCTGATTTATCATATAATCAAACTCAATTATCTCATAATCACTTATTTCCAGTTAGTGTGTCACATATGATGTCCTTAATTTCCGTCTACTACTACTATGTGTGGAGTCACGTAAGATCCAGCAATGATGGTGCATCAGTTCCTCTCATGAACCTAGTGTGTTCATTAACCTGCTGGTATGTTAATGTAGGACTATCTTAATGTATGATGTTGTCTTTAAATACTTGGGAGAATATATTCAGATGAAATGACCCAGACACCAATCTTGCCAACCCCCATCATGTGTCATCCCAGATCAATTCTAGTTTCATATTACGTGGCTTATACCAGGAGGTCTCTGGCTGGCCTGCAGGTCATGACCATCATCAGATCCAACATATTGACTGTAGTTCTCATCACCTGAAAACTGCCATGACCTTTGACCTGCCTTACTGTAGATGACGCCATTCTGGAAAATAGAATTCCAGTCGGGAAAAGCTTCATTCAAGCCATATATATATTTATCACTATGGAGGAAAACCTTCATATATTTGGTCATCTCAGATAATGCCAAGTGATGGGAGTCGCCAGTGATCCAAGTGTTGTTGTTAATGATAAGGTCTCCAACACGCTAAACCTGAGCTGCTGCCAGGTAAAGCTTGCATTACCTACCAACCTCACAACTCACCTCCTAACCTAATGCATTTACATTCACATTTCATGTAATTCATTTGTACTCAGTGTTTTTTACTCTCTCTCTCTCTCTCTCTCTCTCTCTCTCTCTCTCTCTCTCTCTCTCTCTCTCTCTCTCTCCCTTAATGGGAGGTAGAAGATCGTACGATGTAAATGGCATTCACATAAGCGAAAATGGGGTCCGAAGTATTACCTGTACGAATCAAACAACAATTTGTCCTCCAACTGAAAAAGTAAATTACTGAGGACTGGTCGTGGTGGGTCAGGCGAACATATGGTCACTGGCAGGTCAATTCCTTGCTAGGATTAGGAGTAATCACTGGGTCCATTCTAAAGGTGATCAGAACATGCAGTGATGAGCACTTGGAGGAAGAGAATAGATATGTCAACGAGGCGTTCAAGGAGTTGTGTTACCCTGAGGGATTGTTGATCCAACTCCAGATGAAGGACAATAGCATAATGGAAAGACGCAGATGGAATGTTGAGAGCAGCACAAAGAAAAATATGAGGTATATTACAGTCCCTAATTCAAGGAAAGTCTTAGATGTGGATAGACACTTAGAAAAGAAGGGGATAAACAGTACTACATCGTCAGGCATGAAGACAGGTGATGTGTTGAAACCAAGAAGACAACGTATCAGTAAGGACAGCGTGGTATACGGTGTACCATGTACCGGATGTTCAGCCATGTACTATGGGGAAGCAGGGAGAGATATGGCCAAAGAGATCAGCGAACATAAAGCTGATATATATCACCATAGGACATCGAATGCCTTTGTTACCCACATAGACAAGTAAGGGAAACCTACCAAGGTGGCATAAAGGACTGAGTAAGCCAATGGGAAAAGCCGTAGAAGCTGCCTACATCTGCGCTAATGAAGTAAGCAACAATCGTGAGGGCCTTCTACGGTGGGCCGGACCAGCGGGAATAATTGGCCGCTACAGAATGTAGGGGAACGCTGCAGGGGACTGTGGAGGACGGACGGCCGGGGGTATGGAGCGTGGTGTAGCGTCCAGCGAGGAAGGTTTCACATGCGGGGATATGTACACTTGTATCTTTGTAGCTTACTCACATTCTCTGAAGAAGGACTCCAGGCAAGATGAATCGTTAGAAGAATAAAACTTATAAAAGTTCTCGCCTGTGTTTATTAACCGCCCCAGTCCACACACACACACACACAGTGTATATATATATATATATATATATATATATATATATATATATATATATATATATATATATATATATGGACAGATAAATGTCTATACATCACAGATCGGATTCGAACCCTGGGCAGAGCGTCCGGACACCCTGCCCAGGGTTCGAATCCGACCCGAGGCGTACATGAACTAGTCTTTCCACCGATACATTTGTCACATCATCGGGGCAGCGATATACGTCCCTATGATTCCTTCCAACTTTAACACGTTCTTGCCACACATTCTCAACCTTTGCTCCTCTGTGACCATAAGATCGAAACCTACGTAATGGATGGAGCAGTGTGTCTCCCCTGCCTCTCTTCCGCCTCACCATCAAATCATCCTTGGAAAGTCTGGATCTTTGGCAGGCTTTATTGTCTCCCTGGATCAGCGGACCGTGGTCTCCAGGACTGTGTATGGAACAGCCATGTGTCCTCCTGTCATCCAGCCTTTACTGACATCATGACTTCCTCCCCGACACATTGCTGACAACCCATTTACGATCCAGACCACAAACCTTTCTTTACATACTGAAAACAGCCTTTTGATGGGAGTCTCTAACTTCAGAAAGGTCATACCTTGTTTTATGATAGCTGAGGAGGCACGGGCAACTGAGGCCCTAATCAGAGCCATCTCATTAACGCTGTATATACATATATCCTAGCCTGAGCCATGTACCCATTTCATCTAACGACCCTTAAGGGTGGATGAACAGCTGCCTTGGCTCTGGACCGACTGCCGCAACCAGGATTCGAACCTATGCCATGCTCGACCCTGGTCGGCCCGTGAATGCGTGACGGTCAGGCACGCTAACCACTACACCACGGAGGTCTACTTACCATAAAGAAGATCAGACGGTGTAAGTAGTTGTGGTGGCAGTGTTACTTATATCTACTCCCAGATCACAATTCTGGTCTTCTGTATGTCTCACTTGCTTCCTCCCCTTGAAGCGGTGAGCGAAATTTTGCTACGTTTGTGCCGTTGGCGAGCATGATCCTATTTCATGGCTCGATCACCCGGACCCTCTCCTCCGAATAACCGTAAATATAAAACCGGTTGTGACTGCCGCTCTGTGTAGCAGAGTACGGCCCTAGCCGTGCTGGAGCGGGGCCACATCCAGCATAGAGAGTGACCATCTCCAGTACATGAGGCGCCCCATACAAAGACAAGGCTCCGTCCTTGATGTCTGGAACATTACTCGGCACCTGAGACGTCTCACGTAGGTCAGGAAAAAAGAGAAAAAGGTTTTCCTCCTGAGTGCATTGCTGGGCGGGCGAGGCCACCGTGGCGGCACGCTATCATGTGTGGGACGGTGCGCTACACACAGAGGCAGGTTAAAGGCACACTCTCATCATCATCATCAGGTGTGACCCCCTCTCCTCCGTCACCTGCTGCCAAGATGAAAGAGGAACACAGCTCCTCTGGCCTGATGAAAGTGGTGAGGGGGGGCCAGGATCTGGTGGTACCTCATAAGCCAGAAAATTGAGCAAGAGACTGATGGAGCGGGGAATAGTTAGATACGTGCATGAAACCCTCACGTGGAGAGCGCAACTTACGAAGGTGGTGTGGCAGTTTCCAGGGAACAACCAGAAGAGCAGTAGACACAGGGACGTGAAACTGTTATAACACTGTTCGTGATCGTGTGATAATAAGGTACCCTACACTTTCTCATCTGGCCACGCAAGACCTCACTACCTCACACCAGACACCAAAGACACAAGAAGAGTTTATATTTCATCACAATGCCTTACTCTGGATGCCAGTAGATGGAAGTTCCATTGCATGGTGACTCTCTCTCTCTCTCTCTCTCTCTCTCTCTCTCTCTCTCTCTCTCTCTCTCTCTCCTAAACTAAATCACATTTCGACCTCGCCACTCGAACGTTTCTTACACGATTATTCCCTTAACCAACACTGACTGTTTGAATAAACCAGTTACCATGGTATGAAAGCGGGGAAATAAATCGTCCAAAGAGTTCTTCGAAATAAAGCAAGTTTTCACAACGTACCTGTTATGTTATTCCTAAGTATATGGTACAGTATTTACCGTAATGAATACATGAAGAGTTAAAAGTATACAAAAACACTTAACACAAGCTACATGACAGCTGAGTGGCCAGCCTTCACACAGTACATGGAAACAAAGTTCCAAACTTCATTATAGATGATTACACATCCTACATCATGCAGTCTAATACTTCAAGTAAATTCATGATGTACAGACCATAATATTTACTGTGTAAACATTCCTGTATATCTGCCACCCTGACCATCTAGATGTACCTCACTCATGTGCTTATCCAAAGCGTGGACATATCCAGCCCCACCTTGATCTTCAGCTCTTTTATGATTAGTTAACAAGTTATCATCATGACCTCCTAGTTATGTAACATCTGTAATACCTCAACTGTATTTTCAGCTCACTGGCTACCTGAAACCAGTAAACTGTATTTACCTATTTATCTATCAACAACTAACCAAATAAGCAACAAGCACATACCACAAGGGCGTAGCAAGAAATGTAACCCAGACTCGTAGATTCTGTGTTGTGATAACAATGGAATGTTAATGATAATATAACCCACAAGACATGAAACGTTCAAATAGTAAGGTTAACTTCAGCTTTTATATCTATTATTATCATTTTACATTAGTTATGTAACCCACATTATTCCCTCACCCTCAAAACCTTACCATTAACGAATCTTATTATATCGAAAGATCGGATTTAAGAATTCAAAAAGGAAAATCACAAACCTTTTCAACCATTCTTTACTGTGGTAACAACGATTACATAATCCTGGAAAACGTGCGTCAGTATCGTACAAAGTCTACAGAAAACGTGCGTCAGTATCGTACAAATTTTACAGAAAACGTGCGTCAGTATCGTACAAATTTTACAGAAAACGTGCGTCAGTATCGTACAAATTTTACAGAAAACGTGCGTCAGTATCGTACAAATTTTACAGAAAACGTGCGTCAGTATCGTACAAATTTTACAGAGAACGTTCTCTGACAGTTGTGACCATTACATTAGTCATCACCTCAGCGAAGCTGGCTGGCGTACCACCGGGAGGCGACGTCTCGGTCTAAACTATTGAATTTTGCATGTCAGCTGAGACGACACAGGAAACAGAAGCCCTAATCAAGGCAATCTCATGAACGCTATATGGAGGATAGGGGAGAAAGAATACTTCCCACGTATTCCCCGCGTGTCGTAAGAGGCGACGAAAGGGGGCGGAAGCAGGGGGGCCGGTGCCCCCACCCCCTTCCATGTATTTCAATTTCTAAAAAGAGGAAACAGAAGTCAAGCAGGGAGTGCTCATCCTCCTCGAAGGCTCAGACTGGGGTGTCTGAATGTTTGGATGTAACTAAGATGAGAAGAAAGGAGAGATAGGTAGTATGTTCGAGGAAAGAAACCTGGATGTTATGGCTCTGAGTGAAATAAAGCTTAAAGCAAAGAGGAAGATTGGTTTGGGAAGGTCTTGGGAGTAATGTCAGGAGTTGGTGAGAGGAAAAGAGCTAAGGAAGGAGTAGCACTACTCCTGAAGCAGGAGCTTTGGGAGTATGTGCTAGAGAGTAAGAAAGTGAATTATAGATTGATGTGGGAAAACTGAGAGTGGATGGAGAGAGATGGGTGATTATTGGTGCCTATGCACCTGGTCATGAGAAGAAAGATTATGAGAGGCAAGTGTTTTGGGAGCAGCTGAGTAAGTGTGTCAGCAGCTTTGATGCACGAGACCGGAATTTAAAGGTGAGTGACTTAAATGCGAAGGTGAGTGATGTGGTAGTTGGGGGTATAATTGGTGTACATGTGGTGTTCAGTGCTGTAAATGGAAATGGCGAGGAGCTTGTGGGTTTTGTGTGCTGAAAAAAGACTGGTGATTGGGAATACCTGGTTTAAAAAGAGATATACATCAATATACGCATGTGAGTAGAAGAGAGGGTCAGAGGACATTATTGGATTACGTGTTAATTGACAGGCGTGTAAAAGAGATTTTTAGATGTAAATGTGTTGAGAGGGACAGCTGAAGAGATGTCTGATCACTATATTGTGGAGGCGAAGGTGAAAATTTGTAGAGATTTTCAAAAAAGAAAAGAGAATGTTGGAGAGAAAAGAGTGGTGAGAGTAAGTGAGCTTGAAGAGGAGACTTGTGTGAGGAAGTACCAGGAAAGATTGACTGTAGAATAACAAAAGGTGAGAGCAAATGACGTGAGGGGATTGGATAAGAAATGGGATCCATTTAGGGAAGCAGTGATGGCTTGCGAAAAAGATGCCTATGGCATGAGAAAGGTGGGATGTGGGCAGGTTAGAAAGGGTAGTGAGTGGTGGGATGAAGAAGTAAGATTGTTAGCGAAAGAGAAGCGAGAGGTGTTTGGACGATGCTTGTAGGGAATCAGTGCAAATGACTGGAAGATGTGTAAAAGAAAGCGGCAGGAGGAAGAGAAAGGTGCAAGGGTTGAAAAAGAGGGCAAATGAGAGTTGGGGAGAGAGAGTATCATTAAGTCTTAGGGAGAATAAAAAGATATTTTGGAAGGAGGTAAATAACGTACGTAAGACAAGAGAACAAATGTGAACATCGGTGAAGGGGGCAAATGGGGAGGTAATAACAGGTAGTGACGCAGTGAGAAGGAGATGGAGAGTATTTTGAAGGTTTGTTGAATGTGTTTGATGTTAGAGTGGCAGATATAGGGTGTTTTGGTTGGGGGGAGGGTGAAAAGTGAGAGGGTCAGGGAAAATGGTTTGGTTACGAGAGAAGAGGTGTGAAATCTTTGCGGAAGATGGAATCCAGCAAGGCGGCGGGTTTGGATGGTACTGCATTGGAATATATATATAAAAAGGGGGGTGACTGTTTTGTTGATTGGTTTGTAAGAATATTCAATGTATGTAGAGACCATGGTGAAGTGCCTGTAGATCGGCGGAATGCATGCACAGTGACACTGCATAAAGGTAAAGGGGATAAAGGTGAGTGTCCGAATTACAGAGGCATAAGTCCGTTAAGTATTCTTGGGAGGGTACTGATTGAGAGGGTGAAGGCATGTACAGAGTATCAGATTAGGGAAGAGAAGTGTGGTTTCAGAAGTAGTAGAGAATGTATGGATCAGAGGTTTGCTTTGAAGAATATATGTGAGAAATACTCAGAAAAACAGATGGATTTGTATGTAGCATTTATGGATTGGGAGAAGGCATATGATAGGGTTGACAGAGATGCTTTGTGGAATGTTTTAGGAGCATATGGTGTGGGAGATAAGTTGCTAGAAGCAGTGAAAAGTTTTTACCAAGGATGTAAGGCATGTGTACGAGTAGGAAGAGAGGAGAGTGATTGGTTCCCAGTGAATGTTGCTTTGCGTCAGGGGTGTGTGATGTCCCTATGGTGGTTTAATTTGTTTATGGATGGGGTGGTTAAGGAGGTAGATGCAAGTGTTTTGGAAAGAGGAGCAAGTATGCAGTCTGTTGGGGATTAGAGGGCCTGGGAAGTGATCAGTTGTTGTTCGCCGATGATACAGCTCTGATGGCTTATTCGAATGAGAAACTGCAGAGGTTGGTGACTGAGTTTGGAAAAGTGTGTGAAAGGAGAAAATTGAGAGGAGATGTGAATAATAGCAAGGTTATTAGGTTTAGTAGGGTTGAGGGACATGAAAAATGGGAGGTAAGTTTGAATGGACAATAACTGGAAGAAGTGTTTTAGATATTTGGGAGTGGACTTAGCAGCGGATGCAACTACGGAAGCAGAAGTGAGTCACGGGGTGGGGGAGGATGCGAAGGTTCTGGGAGCGATGAAGAATGTGTGGAAGGAGAGAACGTTGTCTCCGAGAGCAAAAATGGGTATGTTTGAAGGAATAGTGGTTCCAACAATGTTATATGGTTGCGAGGCATGGGGTCTAGAGAGGGTTGTGCGGAGGAGAGCAGATGTATTGGAAATGTCTGAGGACAATATGTGGTGTGAGGTGGTTTGGTCGAGTAAGTAATAAAAGGGTAAGGGAGATGTGTGGAAATGAAGAGTGTAGTTGAGAGGGCAGAAGAGTGTGTGTTGAAATGGTTTTGAAATATGGAGAGAATAAATGAGAAAAGATTGACAAAGAGGATAGATATTTCAGAGGTGAAGGGAACAAGGAGAAGCGGGAGAAGGTGGAAGGGTGGAGTGAAAAAGACCTTGAGCGATCGGGGCCTGAACATACAGGAGGGCGAGAGGCGTGCAAGGAATAGAGTGAATTGGAACGATGTGGTATACCGGGGTGGACGTGCTGTCAATGGACTGAACCAGGGCATGTGAAGCGGCTGGGGTAAACAACGGAAAGGTCTGTGAGGCCTGGATGTGGATAAGGAGATGTGGTTTCGGTGCATTACACATGATAGCTAGGGTTTGAGTGTGAACGAATGTGGCCTTTTTTTGTCAGTTTTCCTGGCGCTGTCTCGCTGAAGCGAGGGGTAGCGATACTATTTCCTGTGGGGCGGAGTAGCGACAGGATTTGATGAAGGAAAGCACGTATGAATATGTACGTGTGTATATATGTATATGTGCGTGTATGGCCTTTTATATATATATATATATATATATATATATATATATATATTTTTTTTTTTTTTTTTTTTTATACTTTGTCGCTGTCTCCCGCGTTTGCGAGGTAGCGCAAGGAAACAGACGAAAGAAATGGCCCAACCCCCCCCCCCATACACATGCACATACACACATCCAGACACGCAAATATACATACCTACACAGCTTTCCATGGTTTACCCCAGACGCTTCACATGCCTTGCTTCAATCCACTGACAGCACGTCAACCCCTGTATACCACATGACTCCAATTCACTCTATTTCTTGCCCTCCTTTCACCCTCCTGCATGTTCAGGCCCCGATCACACAAAATCTTTTTCACTCCATCTTTCCACCTCCAATTTGGTCTCCCTCTTCTCCTCGTTCCCTCCACCTCCGACACATATATCCTCTTGGTCAATCTCTCCTCACTCATTCTCTCCATGTGCCCAAACCATTTCAAAACAGCCTCTTCTGCTCTCTCGACCACGCTCTTTTTATTTCCACACATCTCTCTTACCCTTACGTTACTTACTCGATCAAACCACCTCACACCACACATTGTCCTCAAACATCTCATTTCCAGCACATCCATCCTCCTGCGCACATCTCTATCCATAGCCCACGCCTCGCAACCATACAGCATTGTTGGAACCACTATTCCCTCAAACATACCCATTTTTGCTTTCCGAGATAATGTTCTCGACTTCCACACATTTTTCAAGGCTCCCAAAATTTTCGCCCCCTCCCCCACCCTATATATATATATATATATATATATATATATATATATATATACTATCTTAATCAAGGTACCCATTTCATCGATCAACCTCTAGGTGTGGATGAACAGCAGGGTTGACTGTGGACTGACGGCCACAACCAGGATTCGAGCCACTGCGGTCGACCATGGGCA
>NW_027264928.1:0-9632 GCF_036320965.1 Panulirus ornatus
CCCCAATCCTGCACACCACACTATAATGTGACGACCCTGCCATGATCCCACTCCTGAGTAACAGACACTATTTGATACCGTACCTAGTCCTTCTCCATCTGTCTTCATACATTACCTCCTTTTGCCAGTTCCCTGAACTATAATATAAACAATCATTCATATGAAGACGACATCACGATTACACTGCAGCACCTTGACTGCATCTCAGCCGAAATTCACCCTTAGATTCTTTGCTCTACATGCAAGAGATTGCATCCTGCACCCTCGCTGCATCCTGAATGATCATCCACTCCCACTCAAAAAAATACTAACTAAACCATATATCACATACAACACACTCAGGACATTTAGCCCCAGTCACAAGTATCAACACAGAGCCCACAAACAGTCAAAATGCCCTAGGATACGTATTGCCATAATTTCTAAACAGGGAAAAGGATCCCAAGTCTCCACACACACACACACACACACACACACACACACAGAAAGAAATCCAATCTAAATATGTCTACCTACCTTTTTACCTACTTTTTCAAAAGCAAACATCATAAAACTAGAAAACAACCAAGACAAAGTACTCATAAAGATCTTGACCTCCACTTCATCAGGCAAATAAAATTACACTCTCAAGACTAACACGAGTAACACTTGTAAAAACCTGATTCAACATATCACAGGACACTTCCTACTCAAGATGTAACTTCCACAATGAACATAGTGAACACTTGCTCCTCAGGTGCTCTGCGCTTACCTTAGCGAGGCAAACATTAAAGATCATTGTACCAGTTGTATCGTCCGGTAAACGTGGCGAACTTCCTGAGCAATACAGGAGCCTTATGCAAGGTGTCCTTGGGCTTTAAGGTTCAAGGTATATCTATCTAGAGAGTATAAATGGCTACTCAGTATTTTGTGAACAAAAGTCAACGAGCACTATTTTACTGAATCATAAACTTTACTAAACTCAGATATTCACCTGTGGTAACAGGTCGAGGAACGTGTACCCTGGTGGTCGTCAAGGCATCTCGGATTCCCATTAATATTTTCTTGGCCTCCGTCAGCTTGACCTCCTGACGCAGCAGCAGCAGATCCGTCAAACTCTGATGAAAATATGTCTCTATCATTAGTTCTGAGTGTTGGTCCTCAAAAACACTACAGTCGGTTTATTGTATATATATATATATATATATATATATATATATATATATATATATATATATATATATATATATATATGTTTTAGATATCTGGGAGTGGATCTGGCAGCGGATGAAACCATGGAAGCGGAAGTGGATCATAGGGTGGGGGAGGAGGCGAAAATCCTGGGAGCCTTGAAGAATGTGTGGAAGTCGAGAACATTATCTCGGAAAGCAAAAATGGGTATGTTTGAAGGAATAGTGGCTCCAACAATGTTGTATGGTTGCGAGGCGTGGGCTATGGATAGAGTTGTGCGCAGGAGGATGGATGTGCTGGAAATGATATGTTTGAGGACAATGTGTGGTGTGAGGTGGTTTGATCGAGTAAGTAACGTAAGGGTAAGAGAGATATGTGGAAATAAAAAGAGCGTGGTTGAGAGAGCAGAAGAGGGTGTTTTGAAATGGTTTGGGCACATGGAGAGAATGAGTGAGGAAAGATTGACCAAGAGGATATATGTGTCGGAGGTGGAGGGAACGAGGAGAAGAGGGAGACCAAATTGGAGGTGGAAAGATGGAGTGAAAAAGATTTTGTGTGATCGGGGCCTGAACATGCAGGAGGGTGAAAGGAGGGCAAGGAATAGAGTGAATTGGATCGATGCGGTATACCGGGGTTGACCGGGATGTGTGAGAGATGTGTTGCAGAGGTTGTGGCTCCGATCAACCCTATTAAGCTGAGACTGGAACAATTAGATTATCATGTACTTCGGTTCTTTCATCATCGTCATCATCTCTCCTTTTCATTCACACTTTTATTCATTATTTGTGAACGTGCTATACTACAGCAAACCGTATTCATTACTTTTGAACGTATTTTGGTATAATAAGCCTAATAACAGATGGTGACTTTTCCAGCCCCTTCATTATGCATTCTTTCTGAAAAGTAAACTACCACATGAAGAAAGAAAAATTCATTTTCTTTATTCCTTACAAAATATGTTTGTCATATATCATTGAACAAAATGCCTAAAAGATATGGTATACTTTATAGTTATGTGGAAGAGTATATCAAGTGGATATATTTGTATTTGTTTCTAGGTGCGTTTAGTCCCACATACAACTAACACATTGCACAGTATTTATTTTATTTTTCTTTAACTAGACGTTATTTCGCACATCCACTAAGTATCATTTACACATTTAATTACATATCATGCATATCTTTCACATTTCGTATCATTTCTTACATTTCTTTATGTATCTACTTATTATTTTCACAAACAGATTGTTCTATACATGAGTAGATATATCTAGAACACATTTACATGAAATATATAAACAATGATACGAAGGAAATTGTTTCATTTACTGATCAAATGACCACAACAGTGGCTGTCTCGATCCAGCTTCCAGCTACCATGACTCAGTTACACTTTCTCTGACGACTCATGGATAACTAACTGTGAGGCATGATAACTTATCCAGGTGGTGTGTTACGCTCTTACTGATATATGTGGATAGCTAACTGTGAGGCATGATAACTTATCCAGGTGGTGTGTTACACTCTTACAGATATATGTGGATAATTAACTGTGAGGCATGATAACTTATCTGGGTAGGGTGTTACACTCCTACTGATATATATATATATATATATATATATATATATATATATATATATAGATAGATAGATAGATAGATAAGTAACTGTGAGACATGATAACTTATCTGGGTGTGGTTGTCACGTGGATACAGTTGGTGCGTACAGGTGGTCACTGGTGCACCACTGGAACACTGGATGGGTGTTGTAAGGTTATAATTACAACAGTGGTTGTCACCTGGGTACAGTTGGTGTGTAGAGGTGGAAAGTGATCCTGGTACAGGACTTCGATATCGAGGCGCGGGTTCTCACAGTCCACCTCCGTCACCACCATCACCGTCACCAACACCGTCACCAACAGCTGACTGATCACCACCATCTGCAGTGCAAAATGTATTGGCTCACCAACAGCGACACCAACATCTGGTTGATCACCACCATCTGCAGTGCAAAATGTGTTGGCTCACCAACAGCTCTATAATGTGCATCATAAGCAGGACCAACATTTGTATATATATATATTTTTCCCATACTTGATCGCCAATTGTATGTCTAAACTGATGTTGCCATTACAAATGAAACTATTAGAATATCATAAGGTCTATCATCATTATTCATAGTTTACATAGTAATCTCAACATCAGTGTAGATATGTACACATTAGACGCTTTCATAATGCCAAGCATTGTTAACATGTACAAGTTTGTGAGGCAGATCGTCATGACCCGACCCTCGCCTGTGGTCACCTGACATGTGGCTCTGGTCACCCGACCCGTTCATGACCCCCGACCACTGGTTCTGGTGATCACGTTACTTCTTTGACATTCGCGGCCCTACCTTCACCTGACGGGCTCTTGCGCTTTACGGGTCATATATATATATATATATATATATATATATATATATATATATATATATATATTCTTTTTCAACCTATTTTCCACATTTCCCGCATTAGCAAGGTAGCGTTAAGAACAGAGGACTTATATATACAAATTGTACTTGTCCACCTGTTACCACGTTAGCAAGGTAACGCCAGGAGCAAATATGGATGCACATGTAAGACAATCATCATTTCTTCACGAAGTCACTGTATTGAATGATATATGTTGTATTTGAGAAACATATCAAAGCATATTAGAAAAAATATAGACAAACGGGCATCATACCAAAGCAAAGCAAAACAAAAAATAGCTGCACGTGTTTCCTTCGACACCGAACAAAGGTAGATTTCTTTGTTATAACATGTAAAGTCGATGAACAAAGAAAACATAAGAATGAATGACTTAAACACAAAACTCCGTTTGCTGTATTACTTTCTATCACAACCAATTGAATATCAGATTCATTTCCTTCGTCAGAGTATCACTAATTCATCATAACAATATAGATATCGTTGTATCATTCATATTGACACACACAAGTATTTGGTTCTTAAGGTGGGCCAGAGAATCCCTGTATAGCCACAAGATGTATCAAGCAGCAGTGGTGTGTGTACCTTACCTTGGTTAACCAGTGTAGGAGACAGAAGACGGGTTGTAACTGTACCACAACAACAGCTAGACCTCAGCCTGACTCCGCCCACACACACACACACACACACACACACACAACACACTCACTCACTTGACAACACTCTTGGTTTTCTAAAGAAGTAAGAAACTGTTTTTATTGCTATTATTACAAACCTGAATTATATAATGGATATGTGAATAATCAAGAATCATCAGTTATTATTACCACTGAGAGACCAGTATTTGCTATATACACGTAAGTGAAGTTAACGAGTGTTGCCACCGTCATTATCAGGTCAGATGTACTGACGGAGGCATCAGGGACACCACTATCAACACTGTCCACCATGTTGCCTCACCACCTTGTACTCCCTCACCTCAACCTTCCCTATTATTGTGCAATGCCATATATATATATATATATATATATATATATATATATATATATATATATATATATATATATATATATGTATATATATATATATATATATATATATATATATATATATATATATATATATATATATATATATATATATATATTTCTTTTTTATTTTATTTTTTTTTATTTTTCCAAAAGAAGGAACAGAGAATTGGGCCAGGTGAGGGTATTCCCTCAAAGGCCCAGTCCTCTGTTCTTAACGCTACCTCGCTAATGCGGGAAATGGCGAATAGTTTGAAAGAAGAAAGAATATATATATAGTGCTTATGGACGCGCATTTTCATAGAGCATACAATGCCCTTCAATAGCAAAGATTCAAACCACATACACCATTTGCATGGTAGCTGGGTACCCCCCCCAACCCCCTCCTGTTTTGCCGCCCATAATAGGGAAATAACTATTTGATCACTAGTAATCGATTACCCTTCGTCATGCGTCTATGAGTAACGAAGTCTAGAGCGGTCAGATCAGGTATGATTTTTTTCACACTTGATCGCTGTCTCCCGCGTTAGCTAGGTAGCGCCAGGAAACAGAGGAAAAAAGACACATCACCTCACATATAAATAAACATAAATATGCGCACTTACATGTACATTTACATGTATATTCATACATACATATACAAGCATGTACATACATATACACTTGTACATAATCGTACTTGCTCGCCTTCATCCATTTCCAACGCCACCTCACCCTCCAAGAAACGGCAAAAAATGCTTTTAAGGGAAAAAAAAAAGATAATATATACATTCTCTTCTTCCCCACTCCTAATCGCCGCCCCCTGCGTCAACGAAGTAGCGCCGAAACACAGATGAAGAAAGGCCACATCATAAACATACACACATATATATATATATATATATATATATATATATATATATATATATATATATATATATATATATATGTATATATACATATATATATATATAATCATAATTATGATAATACTTAGTCCCCGAACCCCGCGTTAGCGAGGTAGCGCCTAGAAAGAGACGAAGAAAGACCCATCCACGGCACATACACGTACATGTACATATCAACATATGCATATATACACACATTCATATACATATGTTCAAATGTACATATCATACCTGATCGCCTTCATCCATTTCCGGTGCCACCCCGCCTCACTGGAAACAGCATCGCCACTCCTTATTTCAGCGAGGTAGCGCCAGGAAACATGAAAAAAGGCCACATCCGCTCCCACTTAGTCTCTAAATGTCATGTGGTGGTGTCGGGTGGTTTATGGTGTGTTGTATGGTGCTTGGTGGAATATAGTGTATCACATGGTACTGGGTGATGCTGCTGAGTGGTGTATAGTGTGGCACATAGCACTAGAATGTGTTGGGTGGAATACAGTGTATCACATGGTACTGGGTGATGCTGCTGGATGGTGTATAGTGTGGCACATGCCACTAGATGGTGCTGGATAGTTTTTGGTGTGATACAATGTACTGGGTGGTATATAGTGTGTCGCATGGTACTATGTGGTACAGGGAGGTATATAGTGTGTCACATGGTACTAGGTGGTATACTGGGTGGTATATAGTATGTCACATGGCACTATGTAGTAATGGATTGTACATAATGTGTCACATGGTACTGGATGGAGCTGGATGGGAGGATGGTGTGTGACGTACTCTCAGTTGTACTGGGTGGTTGGTGTCTATGGTGCTAGGTGGTACTGGATGGTAGAGTGTAGTTAACTAGTTTATGATGTACTAGTTACTGGATGATTGTTAGAAGTTCGGATATAATTACCTAGTTGTAAAGTATAGGGAGAGTTGTACACTCCTGGTGCCTCACCTCTTGAACATTATCTATCATCAAATAGCCATTCAAACTTCTATATACTGCTGGTATCCAGTGTGTGTGTATGTGTGTGTGTGTGTGTGTATGTGTGTGTGTGTGTGTGTGTGTGTGTGTGTGTGTGTGTGTGTGTGTGTGTGTGATACTGGTCATTCTTGGCGATTTGTAAGTTGCTGGATGTTGTTATAGTGTTGTTGAAGATGGTTTTAATGTCATGAGTAATGTGACCTGTTGATGGCGTGTGTTAATTTATTTGTTGTGTGTACCTGTTTGTATTGATTAATTCTTCTTCTACGAAGTGGAGGAAGAACTGTCCCGCAACCCTGGGCGTGGTAGGTGGCGTACTGTAGTGCCCTGGGATACTGTTGACAGTGTAGTAAATGTTGGTAAGACTCGGGTCTATACTGGTCGTTCATGATGAACCTGAGGCAACATAGTCACACTTCCCACACGTGCTGCATCACAATATCAAACCAAACCCAAACGTCACATGTTCGGATACCACAACAAGTATAACTTGGCGGTACGATGCCTCTCTACTCCACTAATGATGCTTTATGACAACCAAGCTGGGAGTTCTACTATAACGAAACCCTTTGATGCAGTCCCTGTTGTCATTCATTGGATCTGTGACCAATACTTTCACAAAAAACTTTTTTCCTGCCACACCTGGCTTCACTACCCGCGCCCTTCATTCAAAAGAACTTCAAACACGGCCTCGCAATGATCTGGTCGTCCGTTGAACGAGATAGCTTTGAATTCTTTTTGCTAACAGACCACTGAGACATATCTTCTTTGTCACGTCTATATACATTACTTTCGTTTCAACTCTAGCGGAAAATAAGCTTTTAGAGTTTTACATTATTCAAACTCCCACGTCGGTATTGAAGCATAAAACTCCTATGTGCTCGTCGACCACTGCTGTATACACAGCCGGTGAGGTGAGCCGTGTAGCCAGCTGGAGGAGGGGAAGGGTCAGTTAGAGATGGTTTATTCTTGTTCCGGTCACAGTGCAATCCATTGCACGGCTACCCATCACACCACTACCCACCCACCCACCCAAGCTGTTGGTTAACGAACCTTAGCTCTACCAGATGGCTGCTCCCCGGGTCGTTGTCCCACGGTTTCTCACCTTACTGGACCATTACCTAATGGACCTCTGCCTACTGGATCGTTACCTAATGGACCTCTGCCCACTGGACCGTTACCTAATGGACCTCTACCAACGGAACCTTTACCCAACGGTACCATGTCTACCTGTTCACTAGTTACTGGATTCTTGTCTACTGAGAAGCTACCCAGACGGACCTGTGCCCACCAGAGACTTGCCTGACGGATGATGATCCTCGGAACTGTTGCCTTCCGGAGCACTGGTCACTGAACCATTACTCAGGGGATCTTAGCTCACCATAAGCGCTGTTTACTCCACTGTTCCTTGCAGACCACTGTTCACTCGACTGCTAACTACCTTACCTATAACAACGGACCATGACCCATTATTCACCAGTATACTGGGTTATCATAAACGGATCATAGCCACGTGTGCTCCCAAATGTCCCGTGCCTTTGTGAATGGCAAAACGGGGGCCGGGGACGGGTTAGTTCAGATGGTATTTGTCGGAGTTAGCCGGGTTCTTCCAGTGGCAGGCGTCCGGTCCGTACCGGTGGCTCTTAATAAACCCGGTTCTCAACTGTGACAGCATTATATTTCTAAGTGGTGTACAAAAGTCTTTTCTCAGAGTTGTTGACGGAAACAATTGAGTTTTATCAAGACTCTGACATGTCTCCTGTGTACACTACTTCCATCAGGTATGGTAAAGATACTAATTTCATCCTGAAAGACATGGATGGTTCTCAGGAGCAAGGGAAGAGACATCAGCTGAGCCACGTTCAAGTTATGAGCAATAAAAATGATTGAAAACAAAGCTTTATTTTGTCCTTATTGATCTAGAAATATATCATCTGATTTAGCAACACGTTTATGTTATATTGTTATATTTCAAAAGTCGTATTCTTTCGTACAAAATGATGCATCAATAATACCGTTTATTATTGTTAGAACGAACACCTTAGTTAATGTAACTATGCCCCAAACACTTCTATCAGTAATACTGAAATTCGGAGTTAGTATGATCCAGTGTTCGCGAAAATGACCGTGCATTCGTGATCTTAGTCTATCACAGTAATACAAATTGAATCTTAATACTTTCTGTAAGTATGATGTTACTTAATAAAGAGAAATAGTTGAAACACCGTCCAGCATACCTTGATGTAGAAATCTTCTCGTATTATATCTAACTTACGACTGGAACCTATATAACTACCACCACGAACCATCTGGACGGTTCCCACGTACCAATAGTGGCTGATGCATTACCAGCTGGGAACCACTGTTCTTAGTTGATCATGTCGTCACTGCTTCACTAACTGTGAACTGTGAGGCTTCTCTGTCTACCTTCCTCTTGCTACTTCACTAACTGTGAACTGTGAGGCTTCTCTGTCTACCCTCCTCTTGCTACTTCACAAACTGTGAACTGTGAGGCTTCTCTGTCTACCTTCCTCTAATTTTACTAAATGTCTTACACAGGGCTTCATCGACCTCCTACCGGTCGATGACTCTCTAGAAACCGTGAAGCAGAAAGGTTTAGCTTGCCGCCTTCCAAACACACCTTCACTGACTGTAGAACGTTAATCATTCACTGGTGATCTCTCATGTACTGTATCACTACCTGTTTTTCTCTCGGCTTTTCCGAGCATTGCTTCACAAATAATAAGAACTAAAAAGGCTTCGCCAGTCTCTTGTTGCACTTTTCTTCTCATAAAGTGAAATCTGAGGCTTTCCTTGTCGTCTCCCTCATGGTCTGTTCACTAGGTGCGAGATACCTGGCTTCCCTGGCGGCCTCCCTGACAGTACGAGACACAGGAATTTTCTGGTTGTTTACCCCACGTCCTCTGTCATTTCAGGAAAAAACATGAGAATTGTCTTGTCTCCTTCTGCAGAGTTTTACCAGCGGATAAACAAAGGGTAATGAGACAGCAAGGCATAACGTATGTCGTTTATGTCATATTTCCTTTTATATAGAAGACTCGTATTCATCGTTGAGAGTGGCAGATGTGGGGTGTCTT
>NW_027264929.1:0-36877 GCF_036320965.1 Panulirus ornatus
TCGTTAAATTCTATCGTATAAAGTTGAACTGAATGATTTGTTAGAATATAGAAAATTATCAAAAGTCGAATGTGCCAATTGTGAAAAAAATATATAGATTCCAAGAGATGTGAACATTTTGAGGTCTGCTTCATATAAACTTGATTTATCTTTAAGCGAAGCAAGGACAATTAGTGTCTGTAAACTACCTTGTCCACCCTCATTTTTCAGAGGCGATACACTGCTAAGGTTTGTTGCAAGTACAACTGCGTGACGCTCTCGGGGTGAAATCGTCGTACATCTGGTCGCCAAGACAAGCATTCACATCAATATGAGCACCAGCAGCCCACCTCTGTGTGCTTCAGGCTGTCTTTAGGGAAGGATGTTCTTTCCCCTCTACTACTGGCTGCCACTTCATTTTAAGCCATGTATTCATTCCACCTGTGATTAAAGATGGTCGTCTCTTACCTTTCTGAGGACAAAGGTGAATTATCGCCTGGAAGCAAGAAATATGTTAACACTGATTTCTCTGTGCACCGAGCGCTCAGAACGCATGGTCTTGGCGGCTTGTTGTCAGCGTTCGTGGCCTCCCTGACAACGTCATCCCACCGCCAAAACCCGTCCCTGGTCGCCCAGGGAAGACTTCTAGATCTCCAGGTCTCCTCCTTAGACAAGAAGTATTAAATCATCTCGGATCGTCATCCCAGGAAGAGATTTTGGTGGTGAGATGACATTGTCAGAGGGGCCACGATCGCTGGGGTGATGGGGTGGACAAAATATTTTTCGCGGACCATGTTACCAGAGGTACAAGAGCAAGATATCTTCACAACACCAAAATCTTGTCAGGTTGATGTAGTTAAGTCTACGAACCAGGAAAGGTAAATGGAAAGCTCCCATCTACCTTACCTCCCAAAAGAAATGAGGAAAATTCATGATGGCAAATAACAATCAAACATCACAATAGCTCAAGCTAAAATGTCTTCTACTGGTGTTATCGTAAGGAAATTAAAAGTAACGAAGAATCGCATCAAATTCATGTAACCCGGTTTGTAAATATTTTCAATAAATCATTACCAAAGGAGAAAAATATTTTCCATACGAGAATACCAAGCTCGTGCCCAGTATGGTACATATGCAGGTTTCTTTTTTTTTCACAAGAGACAATCTCGAGAGGAGCTACAAAACCTGCCTGAACGATTAACACACTTGTCTGAAGTCCAGTTATCAGGGATCGCAGATTGTTACAAGGTGAATTTTGGCTCTTGGATGGTTGACCTCGTGTAGCATAGTTGCAGTGATGACACGTCAGGACATTCCCCAAGAGCCCGTTCCTGTGCAGTTGGCACTGCGGGTTAAGGAAGTGAGGATTCGGTTGACAAAACCAAACCATCTTGTATCCATATACCTTTCACCAAAATATGTGGACGATGAGTCTAGAAACGCGATTGAGCATCGACCATTTTTTTTTTTTTATAGATTCGTCGGCTATCGCTGACACCTGTTGGGATAACACGTCCAACGCCAAAGGAAGATCACTAGTATCGCTGCTGTTGAAGGAAGCAGCTGTACTCCAATTCTCCGAACCATTTTCAAGATTTGGATGTGCGCCGACACTGGCTATCCATTTGTTTAACATGTTTAGTTGAACTTAGACATAGGGAGCCATGGAAGACTTTACACGGAGATGTTCAATATCTAATTCTACTGAATGAGGTGGACGTCATCCCATTAAGTAGGATACAGCCACGACGACTTCACTGTGCTGGTCGGACTCCACGGGCGGCGTGCAGTGATGCAGGATTCTCCCAAGGAATTTTTGGACTCAAAAACTGTATGCCACATGAGGCCAAAATTTGCCTTGTAGCAAAATTGACAATGTCTGATAAATACAGCTCTTCCTGGCGCTCGAATGAGTTAGATGTTAAGACAGGCACCCTAGTTCGTCTGTCATTGCCTCCCGAGGTAAAAGGAAAAGAAGAACTGGCTATATAAGGCCACTCGAGATGACATGTGGCGCTATCAAGACCAAGACTGGCCCTCTACAAGACGGTCTTAACACGATTCATCAGTCCGGGATGAACGAACTGCCGGACATTTGTGTCTCGCTCTCTTTTTTCTTCGAATAAGCTGAAAAAATATTAAAATGAACATGATCATTGCTCAGACGGCCCACTCGAAGAAAGAACTGGATGAATCCTCTCCGGATGAGTATTTCGATTTAAGGGATGACTTCATTTTCATCCGGGAAAGGTCCAACAGCCGACATTATAATTGAAGTGAAATGGATAAGCACAGTGACCGGCTTCACAAAGTTTTAGACCAATGATCTTACTGTCTTGGAGTGACACTGCAGGAGTCTTAGGATAATGAAAAATGCCGCCTCTTTGTTTAGGGCAACTGTGATTTGTTGAAAGTCCGGTTCGGACGGTCGAGAACAGTCACATGAATAAAGATGGATATGTGGTATAGCAGTATTATGTCTACAAGTTCTCTTTACAAAATAAGTATCTAGAAATTTTACTCTAAAACATGTTCTACTCGAAGTAAAATCTGGCTATTAATTCCATACACAGTTAGTAGGGAAATCCTCTTGATAAAGATGACTTCCATCTCCCTTCTGTAAACTACTTCTAGTTTTTAGTTTATCTGCTCGGAAGTAGAATGGTTAATGGAAGGGAGGGTTGAAACATGATTACTGCATATGTCTAGTGTGATCAGAGATGTATGATCAGAACGATCAGTTCAACTGGTATCGTTATTTCCGAACCTTTTTAAGTGACCTAAAGTGGAGTAATTTTTAAGATTGCATTATAATGCGCATTAATGTAGCTTTTCAGTAAGTAAATAGGAAGGCAGGGGGTGGTAAGGGAAGAAAATATATGTTTGTGGAAAATACTTCCTTTTCACGACTGCTATTCTCTTCCCTGAGGCTATGGGACCCTTAGAATCAACCAGAGGTGGTACCCCTTACATAAGTTAGAACACTGGTTCCCAACTTTTTATGTGATGACCCATTACGACTTCAAAGACATTACGACCGCACCGTAAAATAGAACATTTTACTCACGATCAAGTTAAAGCCAAAAAATTAGTGTAACTGAGGGAACTGTTTACTGCATGTAGAAAACAGATCAGTACAACTTGAGATTACCTGATTCCCTTATACACAAACGTTATCATCACCTCGTCGGTCTTCTTACCTGACGAAGTGGCAATACTGTTATCCGTTCCATTTCTGAAATACTTTATACCCTGGGACCTCCTTCGAACTGCGGACCAATAAGGTCTATTTCACTACTGTGTCCTCCTGTTATCCCTTGTGCTTTGTCCCTTAATCCTGATATCACTCCTTTGGGGTCACACAATCTCATGAACGCTTCAGTGATATAGTCAAACTTGTCTTCAAGATCATGTGTTCTTAGCCTCGCATCATCAGTGAGCATTGCAGTGACTAAGCCATATTCATGAGCACAGTGATAATCAGAGATGATAAACTGAGAAACAAATAACCAGCACGACAGTATTATGTAAATTTGCTTACAGAAAGTAAGAATTTTGCGAGAAAATAAACGTCAGACATTCGTTTTCTAGACTTGTGGGATCACAAATAAGCAATGCTCCTTAGAAACAGGGACATGCGTAACTATTAATCTTTTTGCAGAATGATCATGTACCGAAGAACAATGTAACAAATGTAACTATCTGCATTGGTTGGCTTCCTTTAGATTTTCAAGGATGTGATCATATTCCCAAGATACCATTACATCAAGAAAAATAGTTTACCTCCTTGTTCCCATGTACTCTTTAAACTTGATGGTAAGGGTAATGGTATTTGATTCATTAGAAAATAAAATGGAATGTTAAGATGGACGTCAGAAGCACACAACACTCCTGTCGTACTGTAGGATGGTTACTGCTACAAGTAGATGTTCTAAAACATTTCATAAGGTACTGAGAATAGAATTAAGGGGATTTTCCATGGCTAGACCGCATTTTCTTTTTTTTTTGAAAATATATGTTTCCGAAAACATTATTGGTCAAAGTTTTAACAAGATGTAGAGGATTTTTTTGGATAGTCGCCGTCTACGACACTATAAGTATCATTTCTCCCCTATCCCCATTATATATATATATATATATATATATATATATATATATATATATATATATATATATATTTATATTTATTTTTGTTTTCATACTATTCGCTATTTCCCGCGATAGCGAGGTAGCGTTAAGAACAGAGGATTGGGCCTTTGAGGGAATATCCTCACCTGGCCCTCTTCTCTGTTCCTTCTTTTGGAAAATTAAGAAAAAAAAAAAAAACCGAGAGGGGAGGATATATATATATATATATATATATATATATATATATATATATATATATATATATATATATATATATATATAAAACACGCACTTATTCGGTACCTACATTTTATTCTATCATTCAGTTTTATCAAAGTGACAATGAATTTCCTTGAACTACTCCTGCTTTGTTTTTGCTGTGTGAGAAGTATAAGCTAAATGCACAAATGTTAACTACACATCACAGTACTGAAGCAAAGGGCGACAAGAGGCACACTAAAGGAAAAAGAAAGTCTTTTAGTTTTACACATGCATTACTTTCTACCACTTTGTGTATCGTAACAGTTGATCACCGGCACATGAACAACAGCCCATCAACTTTCGGATATCCTTATTGTACATATTCTTTCTTAAAACTTCCTCCTCTTGTGCTGTTGCTAACTCTTGTTCTTCTTGGAATTTAATGTTTTTGTCTTCACTTTTGTCTCTCGATGGACAAGTCTTTACTTTCGCTATGGCACGTGTTCTGTCTGAAATGAGAGGAAAGAATCCTTTCATGATTTCCTCTTGGCAATTTCCACCAGGATTTGAAATCCGTAGTGAACTGTGAATACCTTACAGGTTCACATCTCTTGCGTAGTGTTACGTTCTGCCTCTCCCCCCCCCCCCCCTTATACCCTAAAGGGTGTATAATCAGCCCAGAGGCCTATTAAAACAGATAACCTCTGAAATAACAGCTTCTGTTAAGAGATTTGGGCTAGACAGATTCCTTCACAATCTGGCTAACATCTCCTGACAGCTGACGGCCGTAAGGATATACCTAATTTTCCCTTCTCAAGTTGGTCAAATGCCAAACAGATGAAAATCTATGAAAATGTATTAGCAAAATAAACATGGCTTTCGTAACATAAATAGTATAAAAAAAATCATTCTTGACATCACTTTGGCAAAAATATTGGCCTCAATTATATAACATAAGTGTTTGAAATTACTGAGATGTGTACAGATTACATTATACATTTACTTAGGCCATCTTCCAGTTTCTATACACATTCTCAAAGAAAACTGAATAAGATATAAAGGGTATCTATAACATCTATTGGTAAATAGGGGCGATAGCTGTAACAGAAGTCATGTATGGTTAGTTTAGCACGTATGCCTTTCTTAACAGGCAACTTATAACACAAACCATTATGATCCTCCAGTCTATCAACGATATGCACTTTGGTGTCAAGGATTATGATTACAATTTGACACACTTGTTTGTTTATGCAATCTCTTTTTGGACGAAAATATCCATCCATATGTGTCTGAAATAGACTTCCCAGTTTTGCCTGGTCATGTCGGATTCATGTTAGCACTAAAAGCTTGACGATAAGTGGCAGTGGGGTTTGTATCTCTCATATTAGCACTGTAAAAGTGACTCAAGTTTGACACATCGAGTTAGTGTTCGTCTATCTTCATTATCAGATGATCAAAGAGCCTGTCAAAAGCAAAAGTGCCTTGTGTGTTCCCTCTTGCAGCCAAGGGTTAGTTCTTCGTTTTCCTCCTGTTTCTTCATCTTGGGGAAAAGGTTGTTCTAAAATCAAAAATGGCTGGATTCTCGAGTCTTTTTGATTACCCTTGGGATTCCTGGCTATTACTGGGAGCTGGGTGGGTCATGCTGAGGTCTTGTCACTGTGCTGGTAAGACCCAACCACCTTCCCCGAGGATATGTTATCCTTCAAGAGATGGTACTACACTTCTTCAGCGTTTGTTGCATTTTGTTGTACGTTTTGCCCACTAAAGATTCCTCCTTTTCATAAGTTGTTACGTCTTGAGCTGCGTCTGCCTTAGTGAACGTTCACAAACGTGAACTAGTAAACAATACTGGTGTTAATGTCAAATTTCACTTTGCTCGCCCGTAGTTCCTTCATTGTTACCGTTCTCGTAGCCCCTTCCTCTAAACACACAAACTTCTCGCCCCCGCGCCATCCCAAATTCCGTTTCCTGTTTTCGCTAGAGTATTCACATGAACTGCGATATAGATCACTTCATATCCCGTGTTTCTTTGAGTTGTTATCCAGTTTCATATTATCAATATTTCTCCAAGCCAGAACTTGATTCGTCCGTTGCTTTATTCCCGTCTAACCACCACCGCTATGGGTTCTCTTCATAGATTCCCAATTAGTTGATTGGGACGTGCAGGAAGGTCTAACTACATTCTAATATTTTGTGCTTCTCTTTTGAGTTAAAAATACTACACAAACGGGGTGGATGTCGGTAAGCTACCTACTCTACATGTTGACAGTGAAAGAAGTGTTTAATTGAAGTAAGGCCGTATGGACACAAGAAGAGGAAGATTAAGATCAGACTGCTGATAGCAAAGGCGGAAATAAGTTGAGAGGTGGCAGAAAGACGATGGTTCGAATATACCTTACCGAACCTGAAGCACAATGACCTCCCAGCACCGCTCAACCTTCCAGTACGGCCTGTCGGTCGGGAACAATGGGCAACCCCTCCAAGGTGTCCACCGCCCGCCCGACAACCCGCCCTCAGGAACTGGTACCTGCCCGGGAGCCACGGGAGAATAGCCTAGTCCCGCACACCCTAAGCCAACAAGGGGGAGATGACCTTTAGCCTGCCCGGCGGCCGACACCAGATGTTCAAGGCAGGCCCGATTATTTTTACCCTGTGCTCTTGGACCACATTCGGTAGAGGGAATGCGTCCAGGTTAGGGCTTTGACACTGCACACCTCCAGGTCCCGGTGTGTCAGCCCTAGCCCAATGAGAGCACTCTCACTCTCTTGACACCATGCACCTCGCCAGTTGACAGTGGCAGATGTTAGGTGCACGGTGTCTTTGCCGGTTAGATCCCGTACGCCCTGTAGGACTTCCGGGGTGCCGTAGTAACTGCACTTGTGTTGGTGTGCAGCTGAGAGTGCGAGGTGGACTCCAGAGACCTGGGTATCAATTATCCAGGCCTCTGTAGCTTTAGAAGCCACGATGTCCGGCTTTCTAAAGGACCCCGCAATAGGAATGCGAGGCTCGCAGACCACCTAGTACCCCTTCTGCCTCAGCCGTCCGGCCAAATAGGCACAGATGTTGTCGTGCCTTCTGACACGACCCCCATGGGTACGAGGACACATCTGTGCGATGTGTCCAAGTGTCCCAGGTTTACGACAGGTGTCACAGAGGCCGTTGATCTCGGGCCGGCCTCTGGACGCCCTGGCTGGGGTCGGCAGCGCGCCTATCCTGACTTGGGACAGCCTTCACATAGTCCGAACCGGACAGAAATCGGTTCCCGCTGGTGACCCATCTGCTAACCTGAGGCACGGCAACAGATAGAGCGAGAGCCTCTCCGTCAACAGTACTGACTAAGTTGGACCTCCATGCGTGCAGGCGTTCGGTCTTGTTACCCGCCTGCCGACCAGCAATGCATGCGGGTCCGGCCCAGCGCTGCAGTTTGCTCATTACTGCAGGCTCCCGAACTGCCGCATGAATCACCGGGTCGGTCGAGGTGAGTAACTTCTCGAACCGCGCTTGTTTATTTAGACGGACGGTCGAGACAAATTCCGGTATACCCAAGCCCCCATCTCCTGTTGCCGAGTGAAAGTAAGCGCAGGGCACGTCATGGGGTAGGCGTAGCCAGCGGCGAACCGCCACTCGCACCTGCCTGTCCATGCGTGCTAGTTGCGTCTTATAAACTTCACCTAGCACCAGTCGATGCATGAGCTTGGGCACCAAGTGTCCCACGAGCATCGCAATCTTTGCTGAGGTTTTAGAGGGGCTCTGGTGATGTTTAGGAGCCCTTCTTCTAGCAGGGCACCGTAGGATTTTCGCCGCCCCTTAGATCCGACTAGGACGCCAAGGTACTTGTACTCGTCCTCAGCGTTCATGGAACCGACAGCGCTGCCTAAGACTTGGAACGTCCTATGTTCGTTGACGTACCAAGTCTTACGTTTGCCGTCGACCTCCATGCTGAGGTACGACACTTTCCCGGGTTAACATGAAGTCCACCCCCCCCGCAAGGGTCTCAGCCATTACATCTATTGCCTTCTGGAGGCCAGTGGGTGTCTGTGCTACCAGGACCAGATCATCGGCAAACGCCAATGCTGATACTCGTTGGTCACCCAATTTCACTCCCACGCCGGTCTCTTTCACCCTTGTGATTCCCTCGTCAATCACAAGGTTGAAAAGGATAGGCGATAAGTGATCGCCCTGTTTGAGCCCACGAGTCATATTCACCTTATCCGCATTATCGTCGCTTCCTTCAATATGGGTGAAGGCCCGGTCGTACGACGACATAATATATGCCCTGACAACGGCTGGAATGCCTTTCCGCGACATGGCCCGCTCGATAGTGTTGTGATAAACACTATCGAATGTTTTGACCATGTCGAGGAATGCCAGGTGCACACCGTGGGCGTGTGCCCGCGCACGACCGGCTATCGCATCCAAGATCGTGAGGTTCTCAAGACATCCGTCTATAGGGACGAATGCCTTTTGAGCATCATCGATCTGGATGAGGCGCGTAATGCGGCTGCTGAGGATCTTATGCAGCATTCGGACTATGGCACATGAGATGGTGATTGGCCGATAGTCCTTGGGCTCAGTGGGATTGGGTACTTTTGGTATCAACACTGTGCGGTTGGCTTTCAGTGGATCTGGTAGGGTGGACGTAGCCATCCATAGGTTGTATGTCTTGGCAAGAATCCTCGGGGGGATGGACTTTAGTAGCCTAGTCGACATCCCGTCAGGTCCAGGGGCAGATGTACGGGTGGCTTTGAGGTGGTGTGCTACCTCGCCTACGGTGACAACCTCTGCTAGTTGTCCACACTCCGGGTCATAATCGGTAATGGCACGCGTGTCGGGCTCAGACGGCCGAGAGAAGAGAACCTCCCAAAAGGGATTGAGGCGATCCGGCCCAACCGAAGTTAGCGGTACCTCCCAGTCACCTTTCAAGACCTGTCCAGCGACCAAAGACCTATTATCATGATAGTCTCTGAACTCTCCGGTATTGTTCTCTTCTAAGTTTATTTCCTCGCAAAGGAACCTCCTCCGCTTGGCGTACACGGCCAGAATTCGCTCGCTGTCTCGAATTCCCTCCACCACGATTTGGACGGTCGTCGGGTGAGCGGCAGGAGCTTACCACATGAGTGGCGTGCTCTGCGGCTCCCCTGATAGCGGCAAGGCTGTCACCACGACGCAAATGGTCAATGGCTCCATTTAGGATGTCCTCGCCCCACGATGTACTTGTGGGGCCAGGTCCTAAAGAGTCGAGGTATGCGACAGTCTCCGCCACAAAGGAAGCAATTGTCTGGGGTTGTTGGGGAACCCGCAGGACAACGGGGACGGTTAAAACCGTGGGAGGGATGGACGTCTCACCACTGGAATCCGCTCCCACGGACATCCCTGTACGTGGGGCATCTTCCGATGTGTTGCCCCTAGGTGTGCTTACCCTTGCGGCCGGGACACGCCTCATAGTCGGCTCCCCATCCGTCACCTCGCCTTCGTCGTCCTCGTGCAAAGGAGTAGTATTCGAGATCAGTTCCTGAACCCTGGTCTTATATGACGCCTTGCGTCGGAGACCTTTGATCGAGTCAACGGACCTAGAGGGAACAATTTCCCGCAACCGCTGGTTCAAGCCCTGTCCGGCAACTAACGAGGGACCAGCTGCCATCTCGGCCTCAGCCCTGGCGAGAAGCTCCACCTCCTCGTCGGACCATCGAGCCTTCGACACGACATGCCTGGTCGCGAGCTCCTGATGGAAGGAGCTCGCATGTGCCTGCCTTTCGTGGACCTTACGGCCCCGAAAGCTGGCAAAGGTCTTCCCACAATGTGGGCAAGTGGGTGAACGGTCGTCGTCCGTTCCCACGTGGCTGAAGTTGGTACCCGACATACCAGCAGAGGCTGGCACGCTAATCGCTGAGGAATGGGTTGTGCGTGACGGGTACCACGAAGCGAAAACCCGTGACAAGGGTGGACGCTCCGACTCAGGTCGCACAGTACTACCGCCCGAAGGAAGTAGAGGACTGCAGTCAGTAGGTGGACCCTGCCGCTGTGCTTCAGCCCTGGGATTGCCCTTTAGTAGTAGTCCTACTATACCAGTAAGCTAGCTGGACTACTTCCGACTCTCAGCTATTGGTTGGGATGTACTGGATACCCAATCAACGAAGCTAGGGTTTAAAGTTGCTAGGTTTGGGGGCTTTATAAGATCAAATGATAATCCAGGTGCAACTCTGAGAGTCATCGACGAAAGCAAGCACTGGTTACCTTATGGTCGCCAAATCTGATCCCCACACCCGATTCCTTAACCCTTGCGATCCATTCGTCGATCATAAGGTTATAAAAAATTGGGTGACGGAATCTCCGTGTTTGACCCCACGAGTCATTACTTTTTTCTGACATCTTGCCGCTGCCTTCAATATGGATGAAGGCTTGATTGTACGTCGACATATATTCCTTGACGGGGGCAGGAATTCCCTTCCACGACATGGCCCGCCCGATAGTGCTATGATGAACACTATCGAATGCTTTGGCCATGTCGAGGAATGCCAGGTGCACAGCGTGGGACTGTGCCCACGCACGACCAATGATCGCGTCCAAGATCGTAAGGATCTCGAGGCATCCGTCCACTGGGACGAATGCATTTTGAGCTCCATCAATCGGAACGAGGCTAGAGATGCAGCTGCTAAGGATCTTGTGTAGCAGTCGGACCACAGCACATTAGATAGTAATGGGTATGTAGTCCTTTGGATGTTTGATTTGGTACCTTGGGTATCAGTATCGCCCTGTACGCTTTAGTGGTTCGGGCTGTGTAGAGGTGGCGATCCACAGATTGAACATCTTGCAGAGCACCCGCGGAGGAATGGACTTCAGGAGCCTTTTCTGCATTCCGTCTGGGCCGGGGGCTGATGTTTTGGTGGTTTTGAGGTGAGTTGCTACCTCTTTCACGGTTAGAGCCACTGATAGTGGTTCGCATGATTGGTCACAATCTGTTATGGCACATCTGTCCCGTTCGGATGGTCGCAAGAGGAATCCCCAAAAGGGGTAGAGGGTTTCCGGACCAACCGCAGTTGGCGGTACCTCCCATTCGCCCCTGAGGACCTGTCCATCGGCCAGACTTTTTCTTTCAATAAAGCCACTGTACTTTCTTGTATTGCTCCTTGCGCAAACGGTACCCGCGCGCAGGAGCCCAGTTGAACCCGCTCAGCCGAAAATTGTGCATTAGGCAAGGAGTGCCTTATTGCCCAATCATCAGCATAGTGAGTATTTAAGGTTTCGAGGGGTGGAAGCTGTAGACAGAATATCATTAATCACAATATTATATAATGTTGGGATTAGAACGCTGCTTTGCTGTACCCCGTTTTCTTGAACAAATATGTCCGAGATTACGTTTGATGCAGCAATCTTGACAGCGAATGTTCTGTTGTGTAAAGAATTTTTGACAAATAGTTAAAGAACCCCTTAAACCAATAGCATAAAGTTTGCTTAAGATTACGTTTCACCATGTCAGGTCAAAGGCTTTTTCGAAATCTAAAAAAAAAGATGTAATTAAAAAATCTTTGAAATGTTGTAGATTTATTAAATGATCCTTTGTGCTTCTGTTTACGTAATGCTCACCGTTGATCATTTAATAATTTCTGCTATTATAATAAGAAATAAGCCTTTTATTAAACATTCTTTCCATGATTTTGTAAATGCAGCTCAATGCAATATATTGGTCGAAGTGAATTGATATTCGTAAGGCGTCGAACCTTTTGGGATGGGGATGACGTGCGCAAAGTGCCATGAGCCTGGAAACGTTCTAGACGTCCAATCTCATTGTACAATGCTGACAGTTTCCTCAGGTTGGCCTGGCTAAGATGCTGAATCATCTCGTAGGTTTTCCTGTTGGGTTCTGGGCTGGAACCTTTACAGGATTTCAGGGCAAGAAGCAATTCCTCAAGTGTAAAAGTATTATTGTGTGGAATATTTTCATCTGTGGCAAAGTCAATCGCTGTTTGCTCGGCCTGAGGATCAGTGCAAAAACCGTCGACCGTAATTGGCCGAGCTACTTATGTCTGAGAATCTCCTGGTGATAGCATTGGCTATATCAACTGGGTCGTCTATGGTGCAGTCTTGCGTGGTGAGTTTGGGAATGGATGGTTGAATTTTTTGGGTCTTTTTTTTTTTTTGTGGACCAGACCTGACTGCTGGGGGGTCTTTATATACAGTTGAAACATAGTCACGTCAGGCGTCTCCTTTGGCTTGTCGTATTCTTATATTTACTTGAGCCCTCGCTTGCTTATATGCAATGAAGTTATGATGGCTCTTTGTCGAACATCCTCTCTCCTATTGCGCTCACTCTGTGCATTTCGGGTTAATATGGTACTGGTTTCACTATTGACCTTTGAATTGCTCATCTTCGGATTATATATGTGTGTGTGTGTGTATATATATATAAATATATATATATATATTTAAAAAATATATATATATTTTTATTATACTTTGTCACCGTCTCCCGCGTTTGCGAGGTAGCGCAAGGAAACAGACGAAAGAAATGGCCCAACCCCCCCCCCATACACATGAATATACATACGTCCACACACGCAAATATACATACCTACACAGCTTTCCATGGTTTACCCCAGACGCTTCACATGCCTTGATTCAATCCACTGACAGCACGTCAACCCCGGTATACCACATCGCTCCAATTCACTCTATTCCTTGCCCTCCTTTCACCCTCCTGCATGTTCAGGCCCCGATCACACAAAATCTTTTTCACTCCATCTTTCCACCTCCAATTTCGTCTCCCTCTTCTCCTCGTTCCCTCCACCTCCGACACATATATCCTCTTGGTCAATCTTTCCTCACTCATTCTCTCCATGTGCCCAAACCACTTCAAAACACCCTCTTCTGCTCTCTCAACCACGCTCTTTTTATTTCCACACATCTCTCTTACCCTTACGTTACTTACTCGATCAAACCACCTCACACCACACATTGTCCTCAAACATCTCATTTCCAGCACATCCATCCTCCTGCGCACAACTCTATCCATAGCCCACGCCTCGCAACCATACAACATTGTTGGAACCACTATTCCTTCAAACATACCCATTTCTGCTTTCCGAGATAATGTTCTCGACTTCCACACATTCTTCAAGGCCCCCAGAATTTTCGCCCCCTCCCCCACCCTATGATCCACTTCCGCTTCCATGGTTCCATCCGCTGCCAGATCCACTCCCAGATATCTAAAACACTTCACTTCCTCCAGTTTTTCTCCATTCAAACTCACCTCCCAATTGACTTGACCCTCAACCCTACTGTACCTAATAACCTTGCTCTTATTCACATTTACTCTTAACTTTCTTCTTCCACACACTTTACCAAACTCAGTCACCAGCTTCTGCAGTTTCTCACATGAATCAGCCACCAGCGCTGTATCATCAGCGAACAACAACTGACTCACTTCCCAAGCTCTCTCATCCCCAACAGACTTCATACTTGCCCCTCTTTCCAAAACTCTTGCATTTACCTCCCTAACAACCCCATCCATAAACAAATTAAACAACCATGGAGACATCACACACCCCTGCCGCAAACCTACATTCACTGAGAACCAATCACTTTCCTCTCTTCCTACACGTACACATGCCTTACATCCTCGATAAAAACTTTTCACTGCTTCTAACAACTTTCCTCCCACACCATATATTCTTAATACCTTCCACAGAGCATCTCTATCAACTCTATCATATGCCTTCTCCAGATCCATAAAAGCTACATACAAATCCATTTGCTTTTCTAAGTATTTCTCACATACATTCTTCAAAGCAAACACCTGATCCACACATCCTCTACCACTTCTGAAACCACACTGCTCTTCCCCAATCTGATGCTCTGTACATGCCTTCACCCTATCAATCAATACCCTCCCATATAATTTACCAGGAATACTCAACAAACTTATACCTCTGTAATTTGAGCACTCACTCTTATCCCCTTTGCCTTTGTACAATGGCACTATGCACGCATTCCGCCAATCCTCAGGCACCTCACCATGAGTCATACATACATTAAATAACCTTACCAACCAGTCAAGAATACAGTCACCCCCTTTTTTAATAAATTCCACTGCAATACCATCCAAACCTGCTGCCTTGCCGGCTTTCATCTTCCGCAAAGCTTTCACTACCTCTTCTCTGTTTACCAAATCATTTTCCCTAACCCTCTCACTTTGCACACCACCTCGACCAAAACACCCTATATCTGCCACTCTATCATCATACACATTCAATAAACCTTCAAAATACTCACTCCATCTCCTTCTCACATCACCACTACTTGTTATCACCTCCCCATTTGCGCCCTTCACTGAAGTTCCCATTTGCTCCCTTGTCTTACGAACTTTATTTACCTCCTTCCAGAACATCTTTTTATTCTCCCTAAAATTTAATGATACTCTCTCACACCAACTCTCATTTGCCCTTTTTTTCACCTCTTGCACCTTTCTCTTGACCTCCTGTCTCTTTCTTTTATACATCTCCCACTCAATTGCATTTTTTCCCAGCAAAAATCGTCCAAATGCCTCTCTCTTCTCTTTCACTAATACTCTTACTTCTTCATCCCACCACTCACTACCCTTTCTAATCAACCCACCTCCCACTCTTCTCATGCCACAAGCATCTTTTGCGCAATCCATCACTGATTCCCTAAATACATCCCATTCCTCCCCCACTCCCCTTACTTCCATTGTTCTCACCTTTTTCCATTCTGTACTCAGTCTCTCCTGGTACTTCCTCACACAGGTCTCCTTCTCAAGCTCACTTACTCTCACCACCCTCTTCACCCCAACATTCACTCTTCTGAAAACCCATACAAATCTTCACCTTAGCCTCCACAAGATAATGATCAGACATCCCTCCAGTTGCACCTCTCAGCACATTAACATCCAAAAGTCTCTCTTTCACACGCCTGTCAATTAACACGTAATCCAATAACGCTCTCTGGCAATCTCTCCTACTTACATAAGTATACTTATGTATATCTCGCTTTTTAAACCAGGTATTCCCAATCATCAGTACTTTTTCAGAACATAAATCTACAAGCTCTTCACCATTTCCATTTACTACACTGAACACCCCATGTATACCAATTATTCCCTCAACTGCCACATTACTCACCTTTGCATTCAAATCACCCATCACTATAACCCGGTCTCGTGCATCAAAACCACTAACACACTCATTCAGCTGCTCCCAAAACACTTGCCTCTCATGATCTTTCTTCTCATGCCCAGGTGCATATGCACCAATAATCACCCAACTCTCTCCATCAACTTTCAGTTTTACCCATATTAATCGAGAATTTACTTTCTTACATTCTATCACATACTCCCACAACTCCTGTTTCAGGAGTATTGCTACTCCTTCCCTTGCTCTTGTCCTCTCACTAACCCCTGACTTTACTCCCCAGACATTCCCAAACCACTCTTCCCCTTTACCCTTGAGCTTTGTTTCACTCAGAGCCAAAACATCCAGGTTCCTTTCCTCAAACATACTACCTATCTCTCCTTTTTTCACATCTTGGTTACATCCACACACATTTAGGCACCCCACTCTGAGCCTTCGAGGAGGATGAGCACTCCCCGCGTGACTCCTTCTGTTTCCCATTTTAGAAAGTTAATACAAGGAGGGGAGGATTTCTGGCCCCCCGCTCCCGTCCCCTCTAGTCGCTTTCTACGACACGCGAGGAACACGTGGTAAGTATTCTTTCACCCCTATCCCCAGGGATAATATACATATACACACACATACCCATACATAGGCACATATACACACACACACACACATACATATATATACATATGAAAAATGTAAGAAACAATTTAGAAAACTGAAACTTCTAGCTTGAAATGAATGAAAAAATGAATGTCACATAATGGTTCAACCTCTGGCAAATATACATACATACATACACGCAAATATACATACCTACACAGCTTTCACATGCCCTGATTCAATCCACTGACAGCACGTCAACCACGGTATACCACATCGATCCAATTCACTCTATTCCTTGCCCTCCCTTCACCCTCCTGCATGTTCAGGCCCCGATCACACAAAATCTTTTTCACTCCATCTTTCCACCTCAAATTTGGTCTCCCACTTCTCCTCGTTCCCTCCACCTCCGACACATATATCCTCTTGGTCAATCTCTCCTCACTCATTCTCTCCATGCGCCCAAACCATTTCAAAACACCGTCTTCTTCTCTCCCAACCACGCTCTTTTTATTTCCACACATCTCTCTTACTCTTACGTTACTTACTCGAACAAACCACCTCACACCACACATTGTCCTCAAACATCTCATTTCCAGCACATCCATTCTCCTGCGCACAACTCTATCCATAGCCCACGCCTCGCAACCATACAACATTGTTGGAACCACTATTCCTTCAAACATACCCATTTTTGCTTTCCGAGATAATGTTCTCGACTTCCACACATTCTTCAAGGCTCCCAGGATTTTCGCCCCCTCCCACACCCTATGATCCACTTCCGCTTCCATGGTTCCATCCGTTGCCAGATCCACTCCCAGATATCTAAAACACTTTACTTCCTCCAGTTTTTCTCCATTCAAACTTACCTCCCAATTGACTTGACCCTCAACCCTACTGTACCTAATAACCTTGCTCTTATTTACATTTACTCTTAACTTTCTTTCACACACTTTACCAAACTCAGTCACCAGCTTCTGCAGTTTCTCACATGAATCAGCCACCAGCGCTGTATCATCAGCGAACAACAACTGATGAAAGCTACTATTGACGTTTGTGTAAATAAATCATACATTTTCCCTTTTCCATAGCCAGAGGTTGAACCATTATGTGAAATTCATTTTCTCATTTCATTTCGAACTAGAAGTTTTTTCTAAATTATTTCTTACTTTTTTCTTATGTATATATATGTGTGTGTATGTGTATGTGTATATATGTGTATATATATATATATATATATATATATATATATATATATATATATATGTATATATATATATATATATATATTCCTGGAGATAGGGGTGAAGGAATACTTCCCACGGATTCCTCGCGTGCCGTATAAGGCGACTAGAGGGGACGGGAGCGGGGGGCCAGAAATCCTCCCCTCGTATTTTTTAACTTTCTAAAATGGGAAACAGATTATATATATATATATATATATATATATATATATATATATATATAGAGAGAGAGAGAGAGAGAGAGAGAGAGAGAGGCTTGTCTTGAGAAGCATCCCCAATTTGCTTTATAATTAGATCTAAACGGAGATGGCAACATAATGTTGCATGTATAAGAAATACAGATTGGGAAGTGGTCATTTCCAAGGAGTTGTCATACATACCCAGGTGATGTCATTTTTATCTGGGGATGACAAGGATGGGTCCATGGTGGAGATATTTCCTGTCCGATCACCATCTTTCAGAAGAGCGAAATTAGAATTGATATGATTTAACATTTGTTTTCCACGAAAGGCTGCCCGTATGCTTCCCCATTGTTAATTACGAGCATCGAAATCTCCAAGAAATTTTTTTTTTTGTGGGGTAATTGACTAAAAAGCGAGGTGAAATCATGAAGTGCACAGGAATCGGGACAGTAAACTGAACAAATGGGTAGGTATGTTATTAAATTCTACTCTGCATTCGACGGCTTCGAGAGTAGAATTTAGTCCCTCCTGTATGGGGTAAGATTTGGTGTACATCAATGGCTACCCCATGATCTTCATCTCTATACAGGTGATAGTTATCTAAAACAGCACAATCTTCAACTATGCCGTTCACGTTGGTTTCTTGTAAACAAATAACGGATGGTCTAGATTAGAGGAAGTGAGATTTAGAAGGTGAACAGCCAGGGCTCGACCCAGCGTGCATTGGGTTGGTTGGGTTAGCTAGGACAGGGCTGGGGAGTGGAGGAGGCAAGGAAGGTGTTAAAATCGGACTTTTCTTCCTTGCTCAGGAATAGTCATAAGATAGCACACATGCATTTTCCCTTGGAGGGTGAGGATGTCGGAGGAGTTTGTGGTTGGGATTGGAGAAGGCTGGGTGGTGGTAGTTAGTTTGGTAGTAACTGGTGCGTAGAGGTGAGGTTTGTATTTTGGGAGGAGATAGAGTATTTGCGGTACTGTTGCGCTGTGCGGAGTTGATCCCTTCTCGCGGGCGTTGCCCATACACAGCAATGTGTTAGCCTGTGCAGTTAACGCAAGTTGGAGTCTGGGCCTTGCATTCGCTGTGTCCAACCTCAGCACAGTGACTGCAAGTCTGTTGTTGAGTTTTTCAGCTCTTCTTATCGTGACCGTACTGTAAGCATTTAAAACATTGCTGAATTTTTAGATATTGGTCTAATCTTAAGTACTTGGAGACCTATGAGATCATGGGAAACAAAATTTTACGGGATGGCAGGCGATCTGAATCAATTGGGTTGGAACATTGGATTTTTGAGCGTGACGTGTTTAGTTTGTATATATTGGTTACGTTGATGTCGCTATTCTCCTGGTCAATAGCTTCAACAATCTCTGCTGGGTTAAGGGACATGATAGATGCATCGATGTTAGAAATTATGATGCATCTAGCTTGGAGCGGGCTCGCGGTCACTAATAATTTGTAAACGTCGTTTGACGAGTTAATCGATCAATAGGTTGTCAAGATAATTATCCTTGCTTAGGCAAATTCTAAGTTGTTTGTTAGTAGCATTATGTACTACTATGCTGAGACGAACCTCAGTTGTCCGATAGACAATCGTTAATAAATCTGTTTTGGAAGGGGAAGGGGGGTAGTATATTTTATAAATTTGCTTCGTATGTCGGGAGGCGTGATGATAGCATCAGTATCTTACGTCTACGAATGTGAGGGACCACGACCCCACTCCAGGGAAACCCCTGCACTATCACAGGGTACCCTGGAGGCTCGGGGGTGCAAAACAGTTGCGTTGCAAGACGAAAGAAGGAAATTGTAGGTAAGAATAAAAGGCTCTTAACTCCGTTAAGCGAGGATAGTTCCGCACAAAGCCTCCGCTCATCAGGAAATAAATTTCCAGAATGGAGTAGGGTAGCAGGGGTAGAATTTGTTGAATCCGTACGATCGCAGAGGATGAGATGGATGGTAATGAATGAATGAAAAATGGGTGCGTAATTGACTGAAGGCGACGTGGGGATGGAGGATGCGGCGAGGGCAGTGAGGCCACAGCGTCAATCTCACTGACTTGGAGTCTTGTCACTGAAGTCTTCCGCAGTTGTATCCTGCGGGAAGGACCAACGCAGGAGGGGTCGAACAGAGCAGGTGGCTTTCAAATATGTCTGTCAAGAGAATCGTCAGTCTGGGGGGGGGGGGGGGAGTGTTGTACATCACTCGCCGTCGATGAATTTTGATAACTCGAGGAGCGATCATTTCGTCTGCAAGTAACTTCACAATGCCGTCCTCACTCGTGTCCATGATATCAAGACAGATAACTCCTCCGTATGAATTCATGGTCACCGTAATGGAAGCCACAATATCATGTGAATGGAACTTTTTCAGCTCCAGTAGATCCGCAACTTGATTTGACTGCTTAACTTGGATAAGGTCAACCACTAGCCAGTTTCCTTACCATTTCCACTGCACCAGCCTGGCTGGCCATTAGTCACTTTCTTGTTGAGGAACGGGTTGAGGGAAGCTAGTCTATGAACCAGTCGCATGTATCAAGAATTCGGTATTTATGGACTTTGTCAAGCATAGGTTGGTCACTACCCTCTACGGGAATACTGGTTGGCTCACAAGTCCAACCCAGTGGGGGCTAAGCCCCAGATTCTTGTGTGGAGTACCACCCAAACAGCACTTTCATCACTTTTGCCTCCTCTCTCTCTCAAAAGAAAAAGATGAGGCAGACGATCACAAAAGTCCCAAAGTAGGTCTGGACGCACAAGGTCGGGTGGAGCTCTCCCTCGGTCACCTCCCAATTGGGTGCACAATTCTGTACCACCACCACCACCAGCCTTCGTAAGCTGTGGTACCAGTGGTCCAGCAACACTGTTAAACAACACTGTTGAAGGTATTTGAAAAAAAATTTAAGATTTTTTTAGACGATAGTGACACCTATTACACCAGGACAAGGTACGACTGGTAACATTGGCTGAGAACTGTTCTGTTCGCCGCTGTCCCTCACTAGTCGTCGTTAATTAGTCGGCCCGGATCACACCAGGTCTGCGTGGGTTCCTGGGTTGTATGACCAATGGTTCAGAACAGAGGGGCTTGGCACGCCTCATGCACACACACACACACACACATCCAGAACCGGAGTATTGAGTGGTTAGGTTGATGATTGAAGTGGCCTGATCTTGTGTTGTGTACAGGGATGCAGTTGTTTAGGGCGGGATTGCTCACGATGGTGGACGCCCTCTACGGCGGGGTCGTGCTACCTGCACTGGTTGGTAAATGTCCAAGTGTCTGCTAAAAACGATCCACGGAAATGGTCTCGTGTCTGCCGTCCATGTCAGTAATGAAAGTAGTGGGATCGTTTTGCTATACTGATTGGTCCCTCTTAAGGCTTTTGCGGTGGTGTACGGAAGAAATCTGCGAAGCAAGACGTACTGGCATTCTTTGACGTAGGGTGGGTTGTATGTGACAGACTTGTGTCGGGACGTTGGGAGTGGAGAAGGCGTTCAAACATTATGACGTAAGCAAGGTCATGGATGGTTCTTGATGTCCACGCGCCGCCGGGATGAAATCCCTTGGGACTGTAAGCAGGGCACAGTGCACCAGCTCACCTTAGGAAGTTGCCAGATCCTCCTTTGGGGCAGCGTGTATACCTAGCATGACCCAAGGCAATTCGGCCACCTCGTCTGGGCCCTTCAGCCTTGACTAGAGGGATACCTTAATGTGCCGGTGAAAACAATCCACTAGGCAGTTTCCTTGCGGGTGGTAGGCTGTTGTGTAATGTAGCTTAGTGCCGAGCAGCCAGACCATTGCTGACCACAGCTCGGATGTGAACTGCGCACTTCTTTCAGAGATGTCCGCCGGGCAATCCAATGAGCGGTGAGGGCACGTGCACAGGTCGCAGTGGAAGTATCAGAGCGGGATGGCTTCGGGCCATCTAGTGAATGGGTCCACGTTGAAGAGGTGCCTAACCCCTCTGGATGGTGGCAGCGGTGCTATGATGTCGACGTGCATATGGTCGAAACGCTGGTCTCGGCGAAGTTCTGCAGCGGCGCATTGATGTGTCGTTGAATCTTCGAGTTTTGACAGGAGAAGCACACTCTGGCCCAGTTGCCGACCTGCTTACGCGACCCATGCCACACAAACTTGGCTGTCATTAGTGCCTGATATGGCGGTGCGGTAGGCGAGCATCCCATCTTCTCGTTGGGCTGCCGCCAGGGCCGTGTAGTCTTCACCGGGGCCAGAATGTGCATGGCGTTGTGTGCGGAACAACGCGTCTGTGACATGGTTTCTCTTGCCTGAGATGTGCAGGTCAAAAGTCGTCTATTCCGAAGTGTAGTTCAACTGGCGCTGCTGGCAGGCTGAAAAAGGATCGGACACTGGCAAAGGTAAATATGTGGTTTGTGGTCGGTGAAGGATTGTTCAAACCACACCTGTGGTTGTGGTGTTCAGAAAGTGGGCAGTTTGAGTGAAAGTGCGTTCTGCTGATCTGGGTTGTCTCCCCCAGGCATGGTGAAATCCCCAGAAAATAAGAATTTTGAATCGTCGGGGTCACCACTAAAGTGGTTCAGTGTTGGACAAACGCTGGAGAGGTCCACAAGTTGTATAAAAAATCTGTTTAGTATTGAGAGTTTGATATTTAGACAATTCAGTGAGAATTAGTACACCAGGGCATGGTACAACAGGTAACCTTGTCTGTGAGAAGTCTACCCTGTTGTTCGTCGCTGTCCCCCCTGGTTGATGTTGATTGGTCTACCAAGATCAAGCCAGGTCCGCGTGGGTGCCTGGGCTGTATGGACGGCGGTTCGAAACCTGAGTGGCTTGTCATGCCACACATTTGTCAATAATTTATCCATGTAACATGATTTTGTTGCAGTAGATCTTACTGTACGAAATTCATTATTTTGTGGGTCACAAATTTCATTGGCTCTGAGGTACAATGAAAATCGAAAGCCATAAGAGATTGTGAAAACGTAAGCCAAAGAACTTGGGGCAGGGATTCTGCGCCTGCCTCTCCTTTTTCATCTACTACTACCGTCACCTCATTTTTCCATGGTTTTTTTGTGCTAGCGGGGAGAAACAATTTTTACATTGCAGGTGTGCCGATAGTTGGGTAGTTTTCTTGAGCCTCATACAAGGCCCACTTCTTCCCGTAGCAGGGGAGGGAGCAGGCGATGCCAGTCCACAGGCAGTCTTTGCGAGGAAGTCTGCTGTGTCACTTGATATTGCCTCATGAGCCCAGGGGGATCCACTAGTGCACGATAAGTGTATTTTCTAGTGCGTGGAGGGCAGACTGAGTCACAGATAATTAAACCATTTTTCCTTGGTTGTAACAACGGAGTAACGGCATCCAAGACTCGTGTAGTTCACAGCAGGTAGAACTCTTTGAGTTTGGTAGACGGCGGCCGATCCAGCCTCCGTGTGTTGTTCCATACAGGGTTAGACAATAGCACATTCCACACCCCCGTCTATCTGCAGGGAACCGTCAGCGTAGAGCTAGTGGGCAGCAGGGAGAGAAGTCACACCTGCGATCTCCAGGGCTCGTTTATGTAAAAGGGAAAGATCCGTCTTGAAGGCAGGTATGTATGAAACTGGGAGAGGAGTCCGCCAGGGTGATGGGCTATGGTCGATTTTGCTCCATGGAAACATTTAAGGGTGCTGCCACCACGTCGAAGCCGAGGAATAGGTGCTTTGAGGTTGAGTGAAGCTATAATGGCGTTGTAGTAGTGAGGAGAAAGATTAGTGAAGGCAATTAACTGCGCAATACGTTATGTTACCACATATCCTTTCCACTAGAGGAGGAAAGTTGAGTTCGTGCAACCTGTTAACAATCTTGGTAGAGACTGGGCAGCCCAGCTCTTTATTTTTAAACTTTCCAAGAGATTCTAAGCCTTTCTTGGGTGGTTGATCAACAGTTTCCTCTGTTAGCACGTTTGTTTTTGGCATGTGCTTGAGTTGCGTAGAGAGCTTTCTCCAGTCAACATTTTTTTTGATACTTCAAATTCAGTCCTATCGCAGTTGTTACTCTTCTGTCCGTATGCAATTACTGAGAGCTTAGAATTTCCTGTGAACTTGGTTTCTTTTTGAATCCATGAGGAGAATATGGGTCAAGCACGTCTACATTACAGCAAGACATAATTTGAAATGGTCGTTACGCGTAAGTGTTGTGCAGTGAGGATGACCACTACGACGCTGGTCGTCCATGCTACTAGTCTCTTCATATGAACGTATCCACAATGCATTGTGTTGTAGGACACACCAATTCTACTTGCAATTTCCTTGCTATAACTGTGTCACCTCCATGGTGAATCGACATAATGATGACGTAGTGGTCTCTCAAATCCACTCTGGAGAAGCGTTACACGCCTAGCGAAGCATCAGACACGTTATCTGAAACTTCTTAAACCGTCTAATTGATAAGGTCGTATTTCCTCTGCTGAGACATGAAGTATAATTGTAAAAGTTATGTTTAATAATCGATGGCAACTGTGCGAATACGGTATTATTGAAATATGCCGTATTGTCTTCGGTTGGGCCGGATCGCCTTATTCCCTTTTGGGGCGGCGTTTTACGAAAGCGCGGATTGGCATATCAAAAGCGCGGCAAACGTTGCTGATATATTGCTATCAAAAGCGCGGCAGAATATTAAGTCAAAAGCGCGTTTTATCACTCACCTCTAAGTCCGATTGTTTATACGTTCATTAACGATCGTTCACCTCTTCCGTTAGCCAGATGATATCATCTGTTGCCCCCTGCTTACCACGGGGAGGTGGAAGTAGGACTTTTAAGCAGGAAAAATTATATATTTGTTAAGTAAGTATAGGCTTGTCCTTGTAAGTATATTCTTCTTGCACCTTAGTACAGGCTTGTCTATGCAGTCCTTTATGAAAGATTTATAAAACTTTATAAAACTTTATAAAAACTTTATAAAAAATATGTCCATAAAACCAGTTTATGTAATAAAACATTCGTCATACACCTTGCAATCCTTTATAAAAACACTTCTCTTCCATAAAAACTCAGTTACATGTTTGTTCTTGCTGTGAATCTGTTTCCCAAGGCCTTCATATAATTGCGTCGATTTATTTCCCCAGAGACAAATTTGTTGTACTGTGTCACGGCATACTCTGTCCTGTCTCGATCAACTTTCCGCGTACTTGCTGGTTTACCGACACTCTTGATCTTAACATAAGTAGCAGTCTGGAGCTTTCCTAGTACATCCATGAATACAAATATAGATGGGTGGGATGCATAAAATTGCTCACTGAAATGAGCATGAAAAGATTCGGCAACATTGTTCGTACGCTTTGTATTTGAGGGGACTTCATCCCAAAGCACTGGAGGATATCTTGACTCTGCTGTTACATAATTATCAACCAGATAGTCTGCAAAGCGAATACATCTTTCATCTTGAGGTGCCTCTGTCATTACTTCCTCGACAAAGCAATCTTCTACATCTGTTGGGTCAATGAAATGTAGACCAAATGATAATTTCAGCCACTGGCCTATATCACTGTTGGTGTCCTTGTAATCCTTACTTAGGCCCAGGTTCTGAATTTTTCTCCACCATGCCTGGCCTAAATGAAATCGACAACATTTGATCACAGCGGTTGGAAATATCTCTCTCAGAACAGTGAGCATGGCAAATTCAAAATCAACATGTATCACTGAGGGTTCCAGTTGCATATTCTTTGAGGTACAAATGTCATTTAAACATTTCCGTTCTAATGAGCTTAGATGGCCTTGCCGTCATGTCGTCAGTCGCCTTCCGTTTCACCTGTGCACGTAGTTGTTGTCTTTCAAGTTTTCTTTCTTCTTTTTCATGGTTATGCTCCAAGTCAACTGGAACAATGGCAGTCACTGTGTTGTCTGTTCTAAGTCTACCTTTACATTTCTTGTTGGTACATCTCCAAGAAATGCATCCGTCCACCAATGTACTGTCCACTCTGTATTTATATCCATCGTGCATCAAACACTTCTTGCCTTTGTTTGTTTGGGAAATCGTAAACTCCATAGCTGAAAGTTATGACAACACAGGATTGACTGTCAAGTTCAGACTGAGCACCGTGGGCTTCAGCACTGTGAACAGGAAACCATCGAGACAGACACTCGCGGTGGTCTCGGTGAACAGTGTGAAGCGTTATGACACACTGAATGATTCTCAATGACACAGCGAGTGAACGGATTAACCTTGCCGCGCATTTGATAGTACTTTAAGGGTGAGTTTCGAACGCGGTCACTTTCTCGAATCCGCGCTTTTGATATACGCTCCTTTTGGGGGGCCCTCTTCTCCCGGCCGTCTGAGCCCGATACGCGTGCCATAACCGACTATGACCCGGAGTGTGGACAACTAGCAGAGGTTGTCACCGTAGGCGAGGTAGCACGCCACCTCAAAGCCACCCAAACATCTGCCCCTGGACCTGACGGGATGTCGACCAGGTTACTGAAGTCCATCCCCCCAAGGATTCTCGCTAAGACATTCAACCTGTGGATGGCTACGTCCACCCTACCAGAGCCACTGAAAGCAAACCGCACAGTGCTAATACCCAAAGTCCCCAATCCCACTGAACCAAAGGACTATAGACCAATCACCATCTCATGTGTCATAGTCCGACTGCTACATAAGATCCTTAGCAGCCGCATTACGCGCCTCATCAAGATCGATGATGCTCAAAAGGCATTCGTCCCTATAGACGGATGTCTTGAGAACCTCACGATCTTAGATGCGATCGCCGGTCGTGCGCGGGCACACGCCCACGGTGTGCACCTGGCATTCCTCGACATGGCAAAAGCATTCGATAGTGTTTATCACAACACTATCGAGCGGGCCATGTCGCGGAAAGGCATTCCTGCCGCTGTCAGGGCATATATTATGTCGTCGTACGACCGGGCCTTCACCCACATTGAAGGAAGCGACGATAATGCGGACAAGGTGAATATGACTCGTGGGGTCAAACAAGGTGATTCCTTATCGCCTATCCTTTTTAACCTTGTAATTGACGAGGGATTGACGACGTCCACCCCTTTTGTGTAGTTTAATTAACTCTCTAAAAGAGAAGCACAGTTTATTAGAAATGTAGTTAGACCTTCCTGCACGTCCCAATCAACTAATTGGGAATCTATGAAGATAACTCGCTGCCTGACCTCACCACATTATCAACATTTATTCAGAGCTTGCTTGCTTCCTGTGCTGTTGTTTACATATGTGTTCTGTTAAGAGTATTATCAGTTTTGTCCATTCCTTCATTTACATATTAAGATTTTACATTTCAAAGAATACAATGCTCAATTATATAATTTTTTTCCTGGTTAATGTGTTGTATGATTAACGCTCAAATACTTCAATAAAACAATATTGATTTTCCAATTGACCTGAACATCTAAGAAAGTAAGATTAACCGTTTTCGTTATGTTGTCAATTACTACGTCAAATTAGATATCAACAACAGAGCGGCGGTCATGACCGGTTCATGATTATCCATGTTAATATTAGTTAAGATTAGATATTTCAAGTACTGACTCTGCTGGAAGTGACGTTCACCGTAACATTCTAAATCTACTTCATTTCATTATAACAATTGTACTTTATAGGAATTTACCCTACACCTCGGAGACAATGTGGAAAGCTTGGTCAGTTGCTCTGTGACATTTAGTCCATTATACTGTAATTGGCCTACCCGAGGCAAGTGCATCATCGTACAGCAATGTGAACATATTATTGCCATAATTATGGCATATTGTTGTATCATATAGCAGGGTCAAGTACTCTCCATATTCAAGGTTAATGGTGGTAATAAGGTATATTCTTGATATACTTAAGGTGAATTAAAATTTTAACATCCAACTAGTTTGTCTAACTACAAGCAAACAAGTTAAAAAGCTAAATCTTCTAACGAGGAAAGGGCAGAGTGGTCGATCTTCCAAATCTACCAATAGTAATTGCCTAGGAATTTGTATATCTTCATACCCATACATATTTCCTTACCACTGGGAAATGACAAAAACTGGAAAAGAGCAGTTTTATTCATAACTGTAGTGCAGAGTTAAGATTGAAATATTCAAGCTCAAATATTCGTAGCTCAAGCTAGAACAGAGCACTCTGAGCAGTTGAGGGAAGTGGGGTGTATAGAAAAAACACGATCTACTGCTGTGTCAAGACAATATAGGCCGTAAGGGAATGGAAGACTGCTGTGGGAGTATCAATGGAAAAACGTTGCTGATGAGCTACAACTTCATGTAGTAAGTGACGATTGTGTTCTGCCCATGTGTGGATGTTGTAGGTACTAAATATGCCATCTCTTGTAAAGGTTGCCTCTTCTGTAAACACCTTACTTGTAAAGTGAGGGTGGTCACCACATAATCTCGGAAACCTACGACGAAAGTCCACTCGTCGTAGATAATTATTTGGAGACAATGACTGAACCTTCTGGTGAAGGTAGGGATGAAAATTGTTTGTATGAGGACACTTCCAAACGGTAGACTGACACCTACACAGCACGAGCAATCCGTCGAGTGTTGGTGCAAGGCTCAGCATGTACTCGGTCCAGTATTTACCTTGTCGGTCATTCACCTGGTGATCATGTTGTCACCCTCCCCGGTCTCTGGTTTGTGGCTGAAATGAACATATCTTTCGTAACCTGCGAGCCACTGCTGGGAACGTAGGACGTGATGGTAACCTTGTGTTGGGAAATCTGTGCATACACCCTTACCGCCTCTGCTGTATTGCCACCTGCTGCACCCAGGGCCAGGTGCATATCCGCTTACTCATGAATGCTGTACACAGCCATCCAATATCCCAACCTGATATTGTGATAGTGACAGCGCGTCAGGTTAGGTTAGTCACAACCTGAATTGTTCTACAAAATTAACTGCATTTGGTTAGGTTGTGCTAGATCACGTTAATTTAGGTTGAGGTAGGTTACATTAAGATAGGTAGTTTGGATATATATATATATATATATATATATATATATATATATATATATATGATTGCAAAGCAGGAAAGGTATTTTCCCCACTTGGATATTGGTATGTTCAAAATCTGCCTTGATTGATTCGTTTTCACTGGTCATTACTGCAGCCTGGACAGAGTCTTTCGTCTTGCTTCAGTGTTTGTGCTGGCCACTGTAAACTAATCCTACCATTATTTTCTTTTGAAACTTATCTTTGATGAAAAATGAGCATTTTAACGACAAAAAACAAATCGGCGCAAGAATTAGGTTACAGGATAAAACGCTGATCATAAAGATGGTCTTGTGAACTCGCTCTCGGGTGATCAAACTATCTAAATCCCTAACTGTCAGTGTCCTAATATTGCTTATCAACTAAAGATAAGGTAATATAACATTATAACAAATTTGAAATGGCCTTTACGCGTAGGTGTTCTGCAATGAGGATAACCACTACGATGCTGGTCGTCCATATTACTAGTTTCTTCATATGAACGTATCCACATTGCATTGTGTTGGGCACTCCAATACTACTTATTTTCTGCTTTGCTATAACTGTAAGTCGCCTCCATTGTGAGTGACATAACCATGACATAGTGGTCTCCGAAAATCAACTCTGGAGAAGCGTTACACGCCTAACGAAGCACCGGACACTTTACCTGAAACATCTTAAACCGTCTAATTGATAAGGTCGTATTTCCTCTGCTGAAACATGAAGTGTAATTGTAAAAGTTATGTTTGATAATCGATGGTAACGGTGCGAATACGGTATTTTTGAAATATGCCGAATTGTCTTATTATATTACAATCTGAAATATTACAGAATATTGTTCAGTTGTTATAAGTATGTCAAGTATTTGTGGTCGATACTAACGTAGCTCTACCCAATTGTCAATACAGACTTTCAAATAGGGCATCATATATACGTATGGTGATTACACTGCTTACATAACACGTTGGACTATAATGTAATGTGGAATTGTATGTATTTCGATGAATGTAATTATAAGCAGTTGTGGCACCTGCACCTCCTCAGGCTTATCAACCCTACCGATGCAACAGTTTCCAAACAACAGGAGGTTGTGTTGTTCATGGTGACACCCATCGGAACTCTGGTATACTTTCTTGAGCGATAGTACATTATCAAGGTTGGGTTATATAGAGGCAAGTATCTGGGGTAAGTGACCGATGAGCTAAACCGTCGATAGGCAGGTGGAGGAGAATGTTACACTAGGTCGCCGCCTGACCTCATGACATTAACATCATTTATTCAGAGCTTGGTTGCTTCCTGTGCTGGTGTTTATATATGTGTTTTGTTAAGAGTATTATCAGTTTTGTCCATTACTTCATTTACATTTTAAGGTTTTACATTGCTAAGAATACAAGGTATTTTTTTAATCGTATGGAATTCGAATGGATATTTTGGATTGATTCTAAGACATTGGATTTGAGTTTAGGACGGGATTACTCTTGATGGTGAACGCCCTCTGCGGCGGGATCGTGACCTGCACTGGTTGGTAAATGTCTTAAGTGTGCCGGCTTAAGACGGTTCATAGAAATGGTCTCGTGTCTGCCGCCTATGTCAGTAATGAAAATAGTGGGATCGTTTTGCTGTGCTGATTGGTCCCTCTTAAGCCTTTTGCGGTGATGTACGGAGGGAATCTGCGAAGCAAGACGTATTGACATTCCTTGACGTAGGGTGGGATGTATGTGACTGAGACCGTGTCGGGACGTTGGGAGTGGAGAAAGCGTGCCCACATTATGACGTAAGCTGGGTCATGGATGGTTCTTGATGTCCACGCGCCGCCGGGATGAAATCCCTTGGGACTGTAAGCAGGGCACCGTGCATCAGCTCGCCTTAGGAAGTTGCTAGATCCTCCTTTGGGGCAGCGCGTATACCAAGCATGACCCAAGGCAATTCGACCATCTAGTCTGGGCCCTTCAGCCTTGACTTGAGGGATACCTTAATGTGCCGGTGAAAACGTTCCACTAGGCAGTTTCCTTGCGGGTGGTAGGCTGTTGTGTGGTGCAGCTTAGTGCCGAGCAGCCAGACGATTGTTGACCACAGCTCAGATGTAAACTGCGCACTTCATTCAGAAATGTCCGCCGGGCAATCCAATGGGCGGTGAGGACACGTGCACAGGTCGCAGTGGAAGTATCAGAGAGCGGGATGGCTTCGGGCCATGTAGTGAATATGTCCCTGTTGAAGAGGTGCCTAACACCTCTAGATGGTGGCAGTGGTGCTATGATGTCAACGTGCATATGGTCGAAACGCTGGTCTATCAGGGCGAAGTTCTGTAGCGGCTCCCTAATGTGTCGTTGAATCTTGGATTTTTGACAGGGGATGCTCGCTCTGGCCCAGTTGCCGACCTGCTTCCACGACCAGTGCCACATAAACTTGGTTGCCATTAGTGCCTGATATGGCGGTGTGGTAGTTGAGCATCTCTCCATCTTCTCGTTGGGCTACCGCCAGGGCCGTGTAGTCGACCCCTGGGACCAGTGTGGATGGCGTTGATGTAGGTGCGGGAACAACGTGTCTGTGACCTGGTTTCTCTTGCCTGAGATGTGCTGATCAAAAGTCTTCTATTCCGAAGTGTAGGTCAGCTAGCGCTGCTGGCAGGCTAAAAAAAAAACTATCGGACACTTTGGCAAAAGTAAATATATTGTTTGTGGTCGGTGAAGGCTTGTTCAAACCACACCTGGTGTTGTGTTCAGAAAGTGGGCAGTTTGAGTGATACTGCGTTCTTCTGATCCGGTTGTCACCCCCCCCCCCCCCCGCCTCCCGGCACGTTGAAATCCCAAAAAAATAAAATTTGTGAATCGTCGGAGTCACCACTAAAACTGTTCAGTGTTGGACAAACGCTGGAGAGGTCCACAAGTTGTATAAAAAAAAAACTTCTTAGTATTGAGATAGTTTGATGTTTAGACGATAGTGAGAATTAGTACACCAGGACAAGGTACAACAGGTAACCTTGTCTGTGAGAAGTCTACCCTGTTGTTCGCCGCTGTCCCCCCTGGTTGGTGTTGATTGGTCTACCAAGATCAAGCCAGGTCCGCGTGGGTGCAAGGGCTGTATGGACGGGGGTTCGAAACCTGAGTGGCTTGTCATGCCACACATTTGACAATATGTTTATCCATGTAACATGATTTTGTTGCAGTAGATCTTACTGTACGAAATTCATTATATTGTGGGTCACAAATTTCATTGGCTCTGAGGTACAATGAAAATCGAAAGTAATGATACGATGAAAACGTAAGACAAAGAGCTTGGGGCAGGGATTCGGCTCCTGCCCCTCCTTTTTCATCTACTACTACCACCACCACCTCATTCTTTCATGGTTTTTTGTGCTAGCGGGAAGAAGCAATTTTTACATTGCAGCTGTCCCGATGATTGGGTAGTTTTCTTGAGCCTCATACGAGGCCCACTTCTTCCCGTAATAGGGGAGGGAGTATCAGCTACAGGCGAAGCCAGTCTACAGGCACTCTTTACGAGGAAGTCTGCTGTGTTTTTCGCTGATATGGCCTCATGAGCGCAGGGGATCCTCAAGTGCACGACAAGTGTATTTTCGAGGGCGCGGAGGGCAGACTGAGTCGCAGATAATCAAACCATTGTTTCTTGGTTGTAGCAAAGGAGTAACAGCATCCAAGAGTCGTGTAGTTCACAGTAGGTAGAACTCTCCGAGTTTGGTAGATGTAGGCCGACCCAGCCTCTGTGTGTTGTTCCATACAGGGTTAGACAATCGCACATCCGACACCCCCATCTATCTGCAGAGAACAGTCAGCGTAGAGTTGGTGGGCAGCAGGGAGAGGAGTCACACCGGCGATGGTCTCCAGATCGGTCTTGAATCCGGGTATCTATGAAACTGGGAGAGGAATCCGCCAGAGGGATGGGATATGGTCGATTTTGCTCCGTAGAAACATTTATATTCAGCCTCCGAAGGTTTGGGTCTAACAAGGGTGCTGCCACCACGTCGAAGCAGAGGTCAAGGTGCTTTGAGGTTCAGTGAAGTTCTGATGGTGTTAGAGTAGTGAAGAGAAAGATTAGTGAAGGCATTTAACTGCGTAGTACGTTCTGTTACCGCATATCCTTTCTACTAGAGGAGGAAGGTTGAGTTCGTGCAACATTTTAACAATCCTGGTAGAGACTGGGCAGCCCAGCGTCTTATTTTGAAACTTTCCAAGAGATTCTAAACCTTTCTTAGGTAGTTGATCAACAGATTCCTCTGTTTAGCACGTTTGTTTTCGGCATGTGCTTAAGTTGCGCATTGACCTTTCTCCAGTCGACAACATTGTTTTCTGATAGTTCAAATTCAGTCCTACTGCAGTTGTTACTCTTCTGTCCATATTGTTACCGAGAGCTTGAACTTTGCTGTGAACTCGGCTTTTTTAATCCATGCTGAGGAGAGTATAGGTAAAGCAAGCCTACATTATAACAAGACAGAATTTGAAATGGTCGTTACGCGTAGGTGTTGTGCAGTAAGGATGACCAATACGACGCTGGTCGTCCGTGCTACTAGTTTCTTCATACGAACGTATCCACAATACATTGTGTTGTAGGACACGCCAATACTCCTCGCAGTTTCTGCCTTGCCATAACTGTACGTCACCTCCATGGTAATTGACATAATCATGACGTAGTAGTCTCGAACATCAACTCTGGAGAAGCGTTACACGGCTAGCGAAGCACTGGCCACCTTAACTGAAACGCTTTAAACCATATAATTAATAAGGTCGTATTTCTGTGCTGAGGCATAAGTGTAATTGTAAAACTTATAATGTTTGATAATCAATGGCAACGGTGCGAATGCCGAATTATCATATTACAATCTAAAACATTACAGAATACTGTTCAGTTATCATAAAGTACATGTCAAGTATTTCGAGTCGATACTAACGTAGCTCTACCCAGTAGTCGATACAGCGTTTCAAATAGGGCATCATATATACTACGTATGGTGATTAGACTGCTTACATAACACGTTGGACTGTAATGTAATGTGTAAATGTATGTATTTTTATGAATGTAATTATAAGTAATGTAATTTTAAGCAGTTGTAGTACCTGCGCCGTCTCAGGCGTTCCAACCTTACCGATGCAACAGTTTCCAAACAGGAGGTTGTTGTTGTTCATGCTGACAGTCATGGGAACCCAGGTATACTTTCTTAAGCGATAGTACATTATCAAGGTTGGGTTATATAGAGGCAAGTATCTGGGGTAAATGACCCGCGAGCTTAACCCTCGATGGGCGGGAAGAGGAGAATGTTACACTAGGTCGCCGCCTGACCTCACCACATTAACATTTATTCAGATTTTGTTTGCTTCCTGTGCTGGTGTTTACATATATGTTAAGAGTATTATCAGCTTTGTCCATTACTTCATTTATATTTTAAGATTTTACATTTCTAAGGATAAAAGGTAATTTTTTTTTCGTATGAGATTCGAATGGATTTTTTGGATTGATTCTAAAATGTTGGATGATCAATGTTTATCGTTTAAAACCTCCTTATTAATGTCCAGTTCGACCATTATACTTATGTTGAGTGTGTCTTATCTGTAAAGATTTACTTGTTTGATCTGAATATTACTTACCGCATTGCTTCTAAGGGATACAATATAAACTGCGTTTCACTTGTTCTGGGGCCGGGAAAGTTTCTTATTGTGCTTCTGTTATTGAATACAACTTGACTGTTTAATTAAAGCATATCTTCTGCTGGCTAAAGTTCATGGTTATATGGTAGGGATATTTATCTTCTCTGCTTTTGGATATTAAATTGTATTTTTTTTTAACATTTTTATAATAAATTTGAAGGGGTTTGTACAAATACTGAGTCTTGAAGGTATTTAAAGAAACTCTTGTTTTTTGATTTTTTTTTCTTTTAGACGATTTGGTGACACCTAGTACACCAGGACAAGTTGCGACTGGTAACATTGGCTGAGGAGACTCCACTTTTGTCTGCCGCTATCCCTCACTAGTCGTGATCACGCCAGGTCCGCGTGGGTTCTTGGGCTGTATGACCGACGATTTAGAACAGAGTGGCTTGGCCCGCCTCACACACACACACACACACACACACACACACACACACACACACACACACACACACACACGCGCGCGCGCGCATACATCCAGAACAGGCGTATTGGAAGTGGTTAGGTTGCTGATTGAAGCGGTCACATCTTGTGTTATGTACAGGTTTGCAGTTGTTTAGGGCGGGATTGCTTCTGATGGTGGACGCCCTCTGCGGCGGGGTCGTGCTACCTGCACTGGTTGGTAAATGTCCAAGTATGCCGGCTTAAAACGATCCACGGAAATCTCATTTCTGCCGCCCATGTCAGTAATGGATAGTGGGATCGTTTTGCTGTACTGATTGGTCCCACTTAAGGCTTTTTGCAGTGGTGTACGGAGGGAGTATCTGCGAGGCAAGACGTACTGGCATTCTTTGACGTAGGATGGGATGCATGTGGCTGAGACTGTCGGGACGTTGGGAGTGGAGAGTGTGTGCCCACATTATGACGTAAGCAAGGTCATGGATGGTTCTTGATGTCCACACGTCGCCGGGATGAAATCCCCTGGGACTGTAAGCAGGGCACCGTGCACCAGCTCGCCTTAGAAAGTTGGTAGATCCTCCTTTGGGGCAGCGCGTATACCTAGCATGACCCAAGGCAATTCGGCCATCTAGTCTGGGCCCTTCCAACTTGACTTGAGGATACCTTAGTGTGCCGTTGAAAACGTTCCACTAGGCAGTTTCCTTGCGGGTGGTAGGCTGTTGTGTGGTGCAACTTAGTGCCTAGCAGCCAGACCATTGCTGACCACAGCTCCGATGTGAACTGCGCACTTCTTTCAGAGGTGTCCGCCGGGCAATCCAATGAGCAGTGAGTGCACGTACACAGGTCGCAGTGGAAGTATCAGAGGCGGGATGGCTTCGGGCCATCTAATGAATGTGTCCACATTGAAGAGGTGCCTAACACCTCTGAATGGTGACAGCGGTGCTACGATGTCGACGTGCATATGGACGAGACGTCGGTTTATCAGGGCGAAGTTCTGTCACCTCCATGGTGAATGACGTAATCATGACGTAGTGTTCTCGCAAATCGACTTTGGAAAGCGTTAAATGCCTAGCGAAGTGCCGGACACATAACCTGAAACGCCTTGAAACGTCTTATTGATAAGGTCGTATTTCCTCTACTGAGACATAAAGAAGTGTAATCGTATAAGTTATGTTTCATAATCGATGGCAACGGTGCGAATACGGTATTATTGAAATATGCCGTATTATCCCGGGTGCCTTGTCATATGATAGACTAAAACATTGCAGAATAATGTTCGGTTATTATAAGGTATGTGCCAAGTATTTGGGGTCAATACCATCGTACCTCTACCCAGTAGTTGATGCAGCGTTTCACATAGAGCATCATATATGCTACGTATGGTGATCACACTGCTTACATAACACGTTGGACTATAATGTAATGTGTAATTGTATGTATTTCAATGAATTCAATTATAAGTACTGTGATCATATAAACAGTTGTGGCACCTGCACCTACTGTCTTATCAACCCTGCCGATGCAACGGTTTCCAAACAACAGGAGGTTGTGTTGTTCATGGTGACACGCATGGGAACCCAGATATACTTTCTTGAGCGATAGTACATTATCAAGGTTGGGTTGTATAGAGAGGCAATTATATTAGGTAAGTGACCTGTGAGCTTAACCCTCAATGGGCGGGAGGAGAAAGATGTTACGTCCCAGCCATTCCGCGGATCCCCCAACCCCAACAAACTATTACTTCCTTTATGGCGGAGACTGTTGCCTACTTCGACGGGTTACTACTCGACCCCACAAGGACATCGTGGAGCGAGGACGTCCTAAATGTTGCCCTGGACCACTTGCGTCAGGGTGACAGCCTCGCCGCCGCCAGGGCCGCTGCAAAACACGCATCACAGATGCTAAGTTCTTGCAGCCCGCCCCAAGACCGCCCGGATCGTGGTGAAGGTGGTTCAAGGCAGTCAGCGAACCAGGGCCGTGCACGCCAAGCGGAGGGGACACCTTTGCGCGGGAATCGGCTTAGAAGGGAGCAATACCGCAAAACAGAGACTCTATCGAGAAAATAGGTCTTTGGCTGCTGGACAGATCCTCAAAGGTGACTGGGAGGTGCCGCCAACTTCGGTTGGGCCGGAACGCCTCATTCCCTTTTGGGGGGCTCTCTTCTCTCGACCATCTGAGCCGGACGAACGTGTCATTACTGACTACGACCAATATAGTGAACAAATGGCAAGAGTCATAACCATAGACGAGGTAGCACATCACCTCAAGGCGACTAGAACATCTGGACCTGATGGAATGACGACGCGGTTACTGAAGTCCATTCCTCCAGGAGTACTGGCCAAGATGTTCAACCTTTGGCTTGCTATGTCTGCACTGCCTGAGCCATTCAAGGCGAATAGAACGGTGCTGATACCAAAGGTCCCTAACCCTACCG
>NW_027264930.1:0-8960 GCF_036320965.1 Panulirus ornatus
CAATCTCTCACAGTCATCTGTTTCATCATCATGACGTTTATTATGGTCAAAGACTATCTTGACTACATCCATATTCTTATCTCATCTTGTTTTAAAAATAATATCATTGACCTCTATCTGTTATAAGCCATCTCACTACTTCCTCATAATCCTTCTTACTTTCAATATCACTAGCGTATTTTTTGGTTGAAAGACATCTTCACAACATCCTATGTAGTCAAGTCACTTTCAACAACATTGAACGTCTCTTAATGCGTAAAGACAGAGGACTGGCTTCTGAGGAATATCCCCCTGGCCCCCTTCTCTTTCCTTCTTTTTTTTTGGGAAAAACCCAAAAAAAAAAAAAAACAAGGGGGGAGGATTTCCAGCCCCCGCTCCCTTAGGTCCCTCCCTTTTTTAGTCGCTTTCTCTACGACACGCAGGGAATCCAGGAAGTATTATTCTCCACTATCCCCCTAAAATACATATATATATATATATATAAAAATATATATATATATATATGTATATATAGAATATATATATATATATATATATTATATATATATATATATATATATAGATATATATATAAATAAATAATATAATATATATATAATATATATATACAATATATATATATATAAAAATATATATAAAAATATATATATATATATATATATATATGTTAGGGAGTAAATGCAAGAGTCCTGGAAAGAGGGTCAAGTATGAAGTCTGATGGGGATGAGAGAGCTTGGAAGTGGAGTCAGTTGTTTTCGCTGATGATACAGCGCTGTGGCTGATTCATGTTAGAAACAGAGCAGAAGCTGGTGACTGTGATTTTGGTAAAAGTGTTTGGAACGAAGAAAGTTAAGAGTAAATGTGAATAAGAGCAAGGTTATTAGGTACAGTAGGGTTGAGGGTCAAGTCAATTGGGAGGTGATTTTGAATGGAAAAAACTGGAGGAAGTGAAGTTTTTTTAGCTATCTAGGGAGTGGAATCTGTCAGCGGATGGAACCATGGAAGCGGAAGTGGATCATAGGGTGGGGGAGGGGGCGAAAATTTTGGGAGCCTTGAAAAATGTGTGGAAGTCGAGAACATTATCTCGGAAAGCAAAAATGGGTATGTTTGAAGGAATAGTGGTTCCAACAATGTTGTATGGTTGCGAGGCGTGGGCTATGGATAGAGTTGTGCGCAGGAGGATGGATGTGCTGGAAATGAGATGTTTGAGGACAATGTGTGGTGTGAGGTGGTTTGATCGAGTAAGTAACGTAAGGGTAAGAGAGATGTGTGGAAATAAAAAGAGCGTGGTTGAGAGAGCAGAAGAGGGTGTTTTGAAATGGTTTGGGCACATGGAGAGAATGAGTGAGGAAAGATTGACCAAGAGGATATATGTGTCGGAGGTGGAGGGAACGAGGAGAAGAGGGAGACCAAATTGGAGGTGGAAAGATGGAGTGAAAAAGATTTTGTGTGATCGGGGCCTGAACATGCAGGAGGGTGAAAGGAGGGCAAGGAATAGAGTGAATTGGAGTGATGTGGTATACAGGGGTTGACGTGCTGTCAGTGGAGTGAATAAAGGGGCATGTGAAAGTCGTCTGGGGTAAACCAAGGAAAGCGGGTAGTTATTATATTGCGTGTGGTGGACGTGTGTTATGTACATGTTAGGGGGGGGGGGTTGGGCCATTCTTTCGTCTGTTTTCCTGCGCTAACCATCGTCAAACGCGGGAGACAGCGACAAAGTATCAAAAAAAAAAAAAAAAAAAAAATATATATAATATAAAAAATATATATATACATATATAGATATATATATATAGAAAAATATATTTTTATATATATATATTAGAAATATGAATGAAGACGTATATCAGGAACCCATCTGAAAGGTGGACCTTATATAAACTATACCCTGCAACTTACATACAAATAGAATCATCTATCTTCACTATATATAAGCCTTTACTATATTTGAAATATAAACAAGGTCTAACCGAGGTGTACTTGGTTGAGCAAGACGAGAATATCTTTTAATTGGCCCGCACGCCCTGGGTTGAAATTGTCGTTCTGACGTAATTTCGAGTTCAGTGCTGATACAGGACATTGATTATAACTAGTTTGTTAGTCGTGATACTTCGCCTGACCCAATCCACGTCTACAATGGCTTTCCTGTTTACAACACAAACTGGAATACAAAGGAAAGGCCTTCCTTTGTTAGTTTCATAAATACCTTCGTTCAAATGAAGGAAAGACTATTACTATGAACGCGGTACCTTATCAGCAGGAAAAAAGCTGCAGCAACGGTATGAAAGTTACTGCAAGATACATAACGAAGCCCGTGCTTCCAACGTAAACATCGGCCCGCCATTGGATCCACTCGACATCATGTGGTGACACCAAAGATTGGACCCGTTGGCAAACAAGGAAAGATCTATTCTGGTATCAGTGGCTCGATGGCGCAGATCACCAACTAAATGCAAAAAGAAAAATGGAGAAAGCCGCCCAAACGTATCAGAAGGCCGTGCAAGGGAGAAGATCGAAGAGGAAACGTTTGAGAGACGATATCGCTCACAGTATATTGAAATTATACCCAAACTTCCTTATCTCCAGACACAGCCAGCCACGAGACCACCACCCCGCTTCCCAGACACAGCCAGTCACAGAGACCACCAGCCCCGCTCCCCAGAACACAGCCAGTCACAGAGACCACCAGCCCCGCTTCCCCCGACACAGCAGTCACAAGACCACATCCCCGCTCCCCAGACACAGCCCATTCCACAGAGGCCACCCAGCCCCGCTCTCCAACACAGCCAGACACACAGCCCACCAGCCCCCGCTCCGCCAGACACACCATGTCACAGAGACCACCATCCCCGCTCCCCAGACACAGCCATTCACAGGAGACCACCATCCCCGCTCCCCAGACACAGCCAGACACACATCCCACCAGCCCCGTCCCCCACAAATAACACAGAGCCACAAATCCTGATATTGAGGAAGCAAATGAATTTCTCGATGATTTTTTTTGTTTCACTGGAGAAGAACTGATGGTTACTTATAGACTAGACAAAAATGTTAAAAAAGGAATCTATATAAGTTCACTTTTTGGAGTGGAGATCTTGAAACGGAGCTGTCAGCCTATAGCACAGCCTACCAAGGGAGATCTTTTCTGTCGGTGCAGTAACCTCTGAGGGCGGAGTCCGGCAACACTTTCTTTACCGAGGAAAAAAGATCTCTGCACTAAATTGAGTTTTCTCCGTTGGCGTCAGGTAAACACCCATACCCCCCCGACAATCTTGGTTACCTTTCCGTGGTGGGGGGACTCATGATTGGGCCATGTACAACCATCGTTTGGTTGCTTCTGTACAATCCATGAACGAAAAACCAAGCATACTTGAACGTAATAGACGTATAAATTCACTTGGTTTCAAACTGACGCGAAAGCGGTTATGTTCAATATTGACAGAAATGTTGTGCGTTTCGGCTGAAGGCTGGAGACGGTTTGGCCGCTGAGGTCATGAGGGAATACAGGAAGATTGCAATCCGTCCCAGAAGTAGCTACAGTGAGCCCAGCAGCTGTCCTATAAATGTGGAAAGGCATTCATGTAAGGTGGAGGCAGTGATGCTCAGCTGTAACAAGGTAAACGGACAACCAAATCAGCAATCTTAGATCATCAGGAGGCATCCCATGCTCAAGTAGATAGGACGATAATGATGGCTTCGCTCAGAGGATGAAAATACTTAGCCCTGAAAATCCACAAGAAAAAATAACTAGTAGAAGTGGTAGTGAAGTGGGGAATTACCGCATTTCTGTGGTCTTTAATAGTAAAACGAAACTTTCGTTTTCTCCGTCAATCTAGAGGTGTGTAGACCACCATCATAAGGTTTTGTAAGGTAATAGTAACTACAAAGGTTTTTGACCTCAGCTAAATCTGAGATTGAAATGCGAAATGAGGTAATGTATATAAAATGGATTTATATAGTTTTTGTAAAGATATATGTGTAGTAAAAATTTTTGTCTTCTCTGTTTCCCGTTCATTAATTCAAATACAGGTAAGTTTTCTCTCTCTAACTAGGTGGGATAAGCTACGAGCACTCGCTTATAAAATGTGGTGACTTTCCCATCATTACCACAATGGTGAGCTGAACTAAATGTAAAATTTTCCGTAGACGAAACTAAGATGGGAAATCAATCAACAAAAAAAATTGAACTATCCCTTTTTAGTTTGGACATAAAACAAACGGAGGGAGGGGCACAGGGAGCAAATAAAATTTTCCATTAGCACCACTTAAAGTAGCCTTTCAACAATTTTGTGGCTTTAAAGCAAACTTTTTCTACCCCAAGGTTTATTTTACACCAAACAACCCCCACTACCTTACCTTAAGAAAAAAATTTTCAGAAGGTACTGCCCCTGAAACATATTTCAAAGGGAAAGGGTTTCCATTTGGGTTTTTGTTTTAAGATCCTACCCTAACCTAGGCTAGAAAAATTTTCCTTTTGCTTCAGAGTCCCAACAAACTAAAAAACCCGGAAACAAACTTTTTTAAAATTTTAAAAACAGTAACAAAAGGTGAAAAAAACTGAGATGAAATTAATAAAGATAAAAGAATGGGTCATTGAAATTTAAAAGAAATTTGCAAAAATACATTTTTCACAGATCCAAAAGGGATCCTAATCAGTCAAATTAAATCACAAAAGTTGAAAATCATTTTTAAATTGTTTGGGAAATGGTTTACAGGGAAGGGAAAAATATCAAAACTTAAAGGGTTCCATTACAATAACTTTATAAACCTGTATAGGGTCTCTTAACCTTCTTTTCCCCAAAGCTGGGAAAGGAAATTTTAAATCCCCTTAAACCCGCTCTCTGAAAATTTTTTTCTCAACCAGTAAAAAAAACTTTTTGGAAAATTTCATGAAAATTAAAATTTTTTCCATTCAATTCTTCCCTTTTTAATTAGTTTTACGATCACACATACAATACCCCCAAACGGGGTGGGGTATGTTTTTTTGGGAAAGGGGAGGGGGTCCAAAGGGTTATGCAAGAATGCAGAAAAAAGGGTTCCATCATTTTTTACCCCAAAACTTTCTCTAAAAAAATTTTGGGGTTTTTTAGAACTTTTGAGCTTTAAAGATAAATAATTCCCGAAAGTTGGTTTTTAAAATTGCCTGAAACCCAAAAATAAAAACACCTTTGGGAATGGGACCTATGAAGGAAAACTTAAAACCAAAACCCCCCAAACCCAAATTACCAAACCCGACTAGTGGGTTATATGAATTTAACGATGGGCCCTTTGGGAAAACCAACTTTAACTTAAGCTCTATCTCAACTTTCCTTAACCTTTATTTTAAGGATAACACAAAAGGGAAAAAAACTTTAACATCTAGGGTAATAAAAATTTTATGAAAATAAAGTGAATTTTAAAATGGGTTTGGGGCCGTCCCAACTTTTCTTTAGTAAAAATGGCCTGGTAAGCAAAACCAAAAGTAAATTTGGCTTTTATGAATTTTTTTTTTTTTTTCCTGTTTTATTTTAAAGAAGAACAAATTTCCCTTTAATTAAATTCAAAACTTTTTGCCCTCAAGATGTAATTCCAAATTTTCCTTTCCCCAAAAAGGAAAAAAAACAAAGGTTTTTTACCACTATTCAGCATCTTATCTTTATTCAATAAACGTTTTTGTACGTAAAATCCACCTTTTCCCGCCATTTTATTTTATATCCCGCACACACACACACAACACACACACACACACACACACACAAACAAAATTTTATAAAAAATATAATATATATATATAATATAAAAATATATTTTATATAAATATATATATATAAAATATAAAAATATATATAATTTTTTTTATCTTTATTTTCATTTTGTTTGTCCCCGTCCCCTCGCGTTTTGCGAGGTAGCGCAAAAGGGAAAAACAAACAAAGATTGGGCCCCAAACCCACCCACATACACCCTGTAAATACAACAAAGTCCACAAAACGCAAAAAATTTCAACCGATTCATCTCAATGTACACATACATATACACACAGACACATTTTACATAAATAAACATGTACATAAAATTTAAAAACCGGGCTGCCTTTATTCATTTTTCCATAGCCACCTCCCCTACACATGGGAAAAACAACCCCCTCACCCCTCATTGGCGAGGGCCGCTAGGGAAAAAACAACAAAAGCCCCATTCGTTCACACTCAGTCCCCCTAGCTTCCCTGTAAAATGCCCGAAACCCCAGCTCCCTGTCCACATCCCCGCCCCACACAACTTTTTTCCCTGGCTTACCCCAGACGCTTCACATCCCCGGTTCCCAAACCATTGACAGCACGTCGCCCCCGGTATACCCAAAATCTTTTCCAATTCAATCTTTTCCCTTCACCCCTTTCCCCCCCCCTTCTTTGTTCCCCCCCGGGACCCACTCAAAATAAATTTCCCCTCCTTTTTCTCCATCCCCCAATATTGCCCCTCCCCCATTCTCCTCGTTCCCTCCCCCTTTCGCCCATATCCCCCCTTTTGGGTTCAATCTTTCCCCCACTCTTTTCCCTCCCCCCATGGGCCCAAAACCCTTTTCCCAAAAACCATCCTCTTCTGCTTCCCCCAAACACGCCTTTTTTTTTCCCCACACATCCCCCCTTCCCCTTTTACTTTATTTACTCAAATCAAACCACCTCTTACAAAATAATTTTCCTAAAACATCTCTTTTCCCAAAACACTCCCCCCCTCCGAGCCCCAATTTTCCCATACCCAAAACCCCTCCAACCATGCAAAAAGGGAGGGAACCCACTTTTCCCCTTCAAACATAAAAAAACCTTTTTTGCTTTCCGAGATAATGTTCTAAACTTCCAAAATTCTTCAAGGCCCCCAAAAATTTTTTGCCCCCCCCCCAAACCCCCTATGATTCATTTTTCCCGCTTCCAGGGTTTTCCATCCGCTCCCAAGATCCACTCCCAGATATCTAAATCACTTACTTCCCCCCATTTTTTTCTCCTTTCCCAAACAAAACCTCCCAAATTTGACTTACCCTAAACCCCACTGAAACCCTAATTACCTTCCCTCTTATTCATATTTTGCTCTTAACTTTCTTTTTTCCAAAACCATTTTAAACCAAACTAAATTCCCCCCAAAGCTTCCCCATTTTTCCTCACATGAACCTGCCACCAGCCCCTAAAAATCATCAGCGAAAAACAACGGAATCATTTCCCAAAATTTCTCCACCACAACAGACTTCATCCCGGGCCCCTTTTTCCCAAAAAACTCTTGCATTCACCTCCCTAACCCCCCATCCATAAACAAGAAAACAACCAGGGGAAGACATCACACCCCCTGCCGCAAAACCAAAAATTTACTGAGAAAACCCCAAACACTTTTCCCTTTTTTCCCCACACGTACCATGCCCTTGGGATCCTCGATAAAAACTTTTCACTTTCTTCTAACAAATTGCCCCCCAACCCCCATATAATTTTTAATACCTTTTCCCAGAAACATCTCTATCAACCTATCATATGCCTTTTCCAAACCATGAAAGCCCACAAAACAAAACCAATTTTTCTTTTTTTAAGTATTTCCCCCACATACATTCTTCAAAGCCCCCAAAACCTGATCCACACATCCCTACCATTCCCGAAACCAAAACCTTTCCTTCCCTTTTTTTTTTCCCAAAACTGATGCCCCTGTACATGCCTTCACCCTTCTCAAACAATACCCCTCCCATATAATTTACCAGGAATACCAAACAAAATTATTAAACCCCTGTAAATTTGAAACACTCACTCTTTTTTCCCCTTTTGCCTTTGTACAATTTTCACTAGCAACATTCCCCCCAATCCTCAGGGGACAATTTCCAAAAATCATAATACAATTTAAAAAACCTTACCAACCAGTCCCAAAAATACAGTCAAACCCCCTTTTTTTTTAAAAAAATTCCCGCAAAAAACCAACCAACCTGGCCCGCCTGCCGGCCTTTTAAACTTCCCGCAAAACTTTTTCTACCTTTCTCTGTTTTCCAAAACATTTTCCCCAAAACCCCCTCAATTTGCCACCACCTCGGCCCCAAAAAACCCCATATCTCCTCTCTATCATCAAACACATTCAACCCAAAACCCTTTAAGATAAATCACTCCATCCTTCTCACATCACCACTACTTTTATCCCCCCCCATTAGCCCCCTTTTACTGAAATTTCCCCTTTTCTCGCTTTTTTTAAAAAAAAAAAAAAAAAAAAAAAAAAAAAAAAAAAAAAAAGCACTTTTTTTTACCTCCTTCCAAAACATCTTTTCATTCTTTCCCACAATTTAATGATACTCCTCTTACCCCCAAATCTCATTTGCCCTCTTTTTCACCTCTTGCCCCCTTTTTCTTTACCCCTGCCTTTTTTCTTTTTTAAAAACCCCACCATTTGCATTTCCCTTTCCCCGCAAAAACGTCGAAAAACCTTTTCCTCACCCAATTTTAAAAATTCCTTTTTCCCCCCAACCCCCACAACCAAAAAAATAAAATAAAATATATAAAAAATTAAAATAAAAAAAAAAATACCCAAAATAAAAAATAAATTTTAAAAAAAATTATTATTTTATTTCCCCAAAATGAACCCCAAAACCCTTTCCCCAAACCCCCCAAAAACAAACCTCCCGGGGGGACCCCCCTAGAAACCTATAACATCAATTGAAAATACATTTGGGAAAAGGAAAAGAACTAAAGGAAACCCCTTTTTGGGAAACATGTGATTGTCCCCCAAAAAATAAAAAACGAGCGTTTATAAAAATTATCATTTAAAAACTTATCAAAAAATAAACTTATCTAAAAATTTTTATAGACCCACCAAATATTATCAAATAATTCTTTTTTGTAAATTTTATAAAAAAAAATTCAATGATATTTTTCTTGGTAATAGAGTTTTGAGTTTGAAAACTGAGAAAAACTTAAAAAAACTCCAGTCAATACAAGATCAAAAGTTTTTTTTTAAAGATGATTAAACAA
>NW_027264931.1:0-32754 GCF_036320965.1 Panulirus ornatus
TCAATCACACAAAACTCATTTGATTAAAATACATTCACACAAAACACATTTGATTAATATTAATCACACAAAACTCATTTGATTATAATACAGTCAGAGAAAACTCATTTGATTAATATCAATCACACAAAACTCATTTCATTAATATCAATCACAAAAAACTCGTTTGATTAAAATGCAGTTACACACAACTCATTTGATTAATATCACAAAAAACTCAGTTGATTAAAATAGTCACGCAAAACTCATTTGATTAATATCAATCACAAAAAACTCATTTGATTAAAATGCAATGACACAAAACTCATTTGATTAATATTCAATAAAACTCATTTGATTAAAATACAGTCACACAAAACTCGTTTGATTAATATCAATCACAAAAAACTCATTTGATCAAAATGCAGTTACAAAAAACTCATTTGATTAACACCACACAAAACTAATTTGATTAAAATGCAGTCACACAAAACTCATCTGATTAATATCAATCACAAAAAACTCATTTGATTAAAATGCACTCACACAAAACTCATTTAATTAATATCACACAAAACTCATTTGATTAAAATACAGTAACAAAAAACTCATTTCATTAATATCAATCACAAAAAACTCATTTGATTAAAATGCAATAAAGCAAAACTCATTTGATTAATATTACACAAAACTCATTTGATTAAAATACAGTCACACAAAACTCATTTGATTAATATCATTCAAACAAAGCTCATTTGATTGAAATACAGTCACACAAAACTCATTTGATTAATATCACACAAAACTCATTTGATTAAAATACAGTCACACAAAACTCATTTCTTTAATATCAATCACACAAAACTCATTTGATTAAAATACATTCACACAAAACACATTTGATTAATATCAATCACAGAAAACTCATTTGATTAAAATATAGTCAGACAAAACTCATTTGATTAATATTAATCACACAAAACTCATTTGATTAAAATACATTCACACAAAACACATTTGATTAATATCAATCACAAAAAACTCATTTGATTAAAATACAGTCAGAGAAAACTCATTTGATTAATATCAATCACACAAAACTCATTTCATTAAAATATAGTCAGAGAAAACTCATTTGATTAATATCAATCACACAAACCTCATTTGATGAAAAAAACAGTCACACAAAACTCATTTGATTAATATCAATCACAAAAAACTCATTTGATTAAATGCAGTCACACAAAACTCATTTGATTAATATCACACAAAACTCATTTGATTAAAATACAGTCACGCAAAACTCATTTGATTAATATCAATCAGAAAAAACTCATTTGATTAAAATGCAATGACGCAAAACTCATTTGATTAATATTACACAAAACTCATTTGATTAAAATACAGTCCCACAAAACTCATTGGATTAATATCATTCACACAAAGCTCATTTGATAGAAATACAGTCACACAAAACTCATTTCATTAATATCACACAAAACTCATTTGATTAAAATACAGTCACACAAAACTCATTTCTTTAATATCAATCACACAAAACTCATTTGATCAAAATACATTCACACGAAACACATTTGATTAATATCAATCACACAAAACTCATGTGATTAAAATACAGTCACAAAAAACTCATTTGATTAATATCAATCACACAAAACTCATTTGATTAAAATATAGTCGGACAAAACTCATTTGATCAATATCAATCACACAAAACTCATTTGATTAAAATACATTCACACAAAACATATTTGATTAATATTAATCACACAAAACTCATTTGATTATAATACAGTCAGGGAAAACTCATTTGATTAATATCAATCACACAAAACTCATTTCATTAATATCAATCACAAAAAACTCGTTTCATTAAAATGCAGTTACACACAACTCATTTGATTAATATCACAAAAAACTCAGTTGATTAAAATAGTCACGCAAAACTCATTTGATTAATATCAATCACAAAAAACTCATTTGATTAAAATGCAATGACACAAAACTCATTTGATTAATATTCAACAAAACTCATTTGATTAAAATACAGTCACACAAAACTCATTTGATTAATATCAATCACAAAAAACTCATTTGATCAAAATGCAGTTACAAAAAACTCATTTGATTAACACCACACAAAACTAATTTGATTAAAATGCAGTCACACAAAACTCATCTGATTAATATCAATCACAAAAAACTCATTTGATTAAAATGCACTCACACAAAACTCATTTAATTAATATCACACAAAACTCATTTGATTAAAATACAGTAACAAAAAACTCATTTCATTAATATCAATCACAAAAAACTCATTTGATTAAAATGCAATGAAGCAAAACTCATTTGATTAATATTACACAAAACTCATTTGATTAAAATACAGTCACACAAAACTCATTTGATTAATATCATTCACACAAAGCTCATTTGATTGAAATACAGTCACACAAAACTCATTTGATTAATATCACACAAAACTCATTTGATTAAAATACAGTCACACAAAACTCATTTCTTTAATATCAATCACACAAAACTCATTTGATTAAAATACATTCACACAAAACACATTTGATTAATATCAATCACAGAAAACTCATTTGATTAAAATATAGTCAGACAAAACTCATTTGATTAATATTAATCACACAAAACTCATTTGATTAAAATACATTCACACAAAACACATTTGATTAATATCAATCACAAAAAACTCATTTGATTAAAATACAGTCAGAGAAAACTCATTTGATTAATATCAATCACACAAAACTCATTTCATTAAAATATAGTCAGAGAAAACTCATTTGATTAATATCAATCACACAAACCTCATTTGATGAAAAAAACAGTCACACAAAACTCATTTGATTGATATCAATCACAAAAAACTCATTTGATTAAAATGCAGTCACACAAAACTCATTTGATTAATATCACACAAAACTCATTTGATTAAAATACAGTCACGCAAAACTCATTTGATTAATATCAATCAGAAAAAACTCATTTGATTAAAATGCAATGACGCAAAACTCATTTGATTAATATTACACAAAACTCATTTGATTAAAATACAGTCCCACAAAACTCATTGGATTAATATCATTCACACAAAGCTCATTTGATAGAAATACAGTCACACAAAACTCATTTCATTAATATCACACAAAACTCATTTGATTAAAATACAGTCACACAAAACTCATTTCTTTAATATCAATCACACAAAACTCATTTGATTAAAATACATTCACACGAAACACATTTGATTAATATCAATCACACAAAACTCATGTGATTAAAATACAGTCACAAAAAACTCATTTGATTAATATCAATCACACAAAACTCATTTGATTAAAATATAGTCGGACAAAACTCATTTGATCAATATCAATCACACAAAACTCATTTGATTAAAATACATTCACACAAAACATATTTGATTAATATTAATCACACAAAACTCATTTGATTATAATACAGTCAGAGAAAACTCATTTGATTAATATCAATCACACAAAACTCATTTCATTAATATCAATCACAAAAAACTCATTTGATTAAAATGCAGTGACACAAAACTCATTTGATTAATATCACACAAAACTCATTTGATTAAAATACAGTCACACAAAACTCATTTGATTAATATCAATCACAAAAAACTCATTTGATCAAAATGCAGTTACAAAAAACTCATTTGATTAACACCACACAAAACTAATTTGATTAAAATGCAGTCACACAAAACTCATCTGATTAATATCAATCACAAAAAACTCATTTGATTAAAATGCACTCACACAAAACTCATTTAATTAATATCACACAAAAGTCATTTGATTAAAATACAGTAACAAAAAACTCATTTCATTAATATCAATCACAAAAAACTCATTTGATTAAAATGCAATAAAGCAAAACTCATTTGATTAATATTACACAAAACTCATTTGATTAAAATACAGTCACACAAAACTCATTTGATTAATATCATTCAAACAAAGCTCATTTGATTGAAATACAGTCACACAAAACTCATTTGATTAATATCACACAAAACTCATTTGATTAAAATACAGTCACACAAAACTCATTTCTTTAATATCAATCACACAAAACTCATTTGATTAAAATACATTCACACAAAACACATTTGATTAATATCAATCACAGAAAACTCATTTGATTAAAATATAGTCAGACAAAACTCATTTGATTAATATTAATCACACAAAACTCATTTGATTAAAATACATTCACACAAAACACATTTGATTAATATCAATCACAAAAAACTCATTTGATTAAAATACAGTCAGAGAAAACTCATTTGATTAATATCAATCACACAAAACTCATTTCATTAAAATATAGTCAGAGAAAACTCATTAGATTAATATCAATCACACAAACCTCATTTGATGAAAAAAACAGTCACACAAAACTCATTTGATTGATATCAATCACAAAAAACTCATTTGATTAAAATGCAGTCACACAAAACTCATTTGATTAATATCACACAAAACTCATTTGATTAAAATACAGTCACGCAAAACTCATCTGATTAATATCAATCAGAAAAAACTCATTTGATTAAAATGCAATGACGCAAAACTCATTTGATTAATATTACACAAAACTCATTTGATTATAATACAGTCCCAAAAACTCATTGGATTAATATCATTCACACAAAGCTCATTTGATTAAAATACAGTCAGAGAAAACGCATTTGATTAATATCAATCACACAAAACTCATTTCATTAAAATATAGTCAGAGAAAATTCATTTGGTTAATATCAATCACACAAACCTCATTTGATGAAAAAAACAGTCACACAAAACTCATTTGATTGATATCAATCACAAAAAACTCATTTGATTAAAATGCATTCACACAAAACTCATTTGATTAATATCACACAAAACTCATTTGATTAAAATACAGTCACGCAAAACTCATTTGATTAATATCAATCAGAAAAAACTCATTTGATTAAAATGCAATGACGCAAAACTCATTTGATTAATATTACACAAAACTCATTTGATTAAAATACAGTCCCACCAAAACTCATTGATTAATATCATTCACACAAAGCTCATTTGATAGAAATACAGTCACACAAAACTCATTTCATTAATATCACACAAAACTCATTTGATTAAAATACAGTCACACAAAACTCATTTCTTTAATATCAATCACACAAAACTCATTTGATTAAAATACATTCACACAAAACTCATTTGATTAATATCAATCACACAAAACTCATTTGATTAAAATATAGTCGGACAAAACTCATTTGATCAATATCAATCACACAAAACTCATTTGATTAAAATACATTCACACAAAACATATTTGATTAATATTAATCACACAAAACTCATTTGATTATAATACAGTCAGGGAAAACTCATTTCATTAATATCAATCACACAAAACTCATTTCATTAATATCAATCACAAAAAACTCGTTTCATTAAAATGCAGTTACACACAACTCATTTGATTAATATCACAAAAAACTCAGTTGATTAAAATAGTCACGCAAAACTCATTTGATTAATATCAATCACAAAAAACTCATTTGATTAAAATGCAATGACACAAAACTCATTTGATTAATATTCAACAAAACTCATTTGATTAAAATACAGTCACACAAAACTCATTTGATTAATATCAATCACAAAAAACTCATTTGATCAAAATGCAGTTACAAAAAACTCATTTGATTAACACCACACAAAACTAATTTGATTAAAATGCAGTCACACAAAACTCATCTGATTAATATCAATCACAAAAAACTCATTTGATTAAAATGCACTCACACAAAACTCATTTAATTAATATCACACAAAACTCATTTGATTAAAATACAGTAACAAAAAACTCATTTCATTAATATGAATCACAAAAAACTCATTTGATTAAAATTCAATGAAGCAAAACTCATTTGATTAATATTACACAAAACTCATTTGATTAAAATACAGTCATACAAAACTCATTTGATTAATATCATTCACACAAAGCTCATTTGATTGAAATACAGTCACACAAAACTCATTTGATTAATATCACACAAAACTCATTTGATTAAAATACAGTCACACAAAACTCATTTCTTTAATATCAATCACACAAAACTCATTTGATTAAAATACATTCACACAAAACACATTTGATTAATATCAATCACAGAAATCTCATTTGCTTAAAATATAGTCAGACAAAACTCATTTGATTAATATTAATCACACAAAACTCATTTGATTAAAATACATTCACACAAAACACATTTGATTAATATCAATCACAAAAAGCTCATTTGATTAAAATACAGTCAGAGAAAAATCATTTGATTAATATCAATCACACAAAACTCATTTCATTAAAATATAGTCAGAGAAAACTCATTTGATTAATATCAATCACACAAACCTCATTTGATGAAAAAAACAGTCACACAAAACTCATTTGATTAATATCAATCACAAAAAACTCATTTGATTGAAAGGCAGTCACACAAAACTCATTTGATTAATATCACACAAAACTCATTTGATTAAAATACAGTCACGCAAAACTCATTTGATTAATATCAATCAGAAAAAACTCATTTGATTAAAATGCAATGACGCAAAACTCATTTGATTAATATTACACAAAACTCATTTGATTAAAATACAGTCCCACAAAACTCATTGGATTAATATCATTCACACAAAGCTCATTTGATAGAAATACAGTCACACAAAACTCATTTCATTAATATCACACAAAACTCATTTGATTGAAATACAGTCACACAAAACTCATTTCTTTAATATCAATCACACAAAACTCATTTGATTAAAATACATTCACACGAAACACATTTGATTAATATCAATCACACAAAACTCATGTGATTAAAATACAGTCACAAAAAACTCATTTGATTAATATCAATCACACAAAACTCATTTGATTAAAATATAGTCGGACAAAACTCATTTGATCAATATCAATCACACAAAACTCATTTGATTAAAATACATTCACACAAAACATATTTGATTAATATTAATCACACAAAACTCATTTGATTATAATACAGTCAGGGAAAACTCATTTCATTAATATCAATCACACAAAACTCATTTCATTAATATCAATCACAAAAAACTCGTTTCATTAAAATGCAGTTACACACAACTCATTTGATTAATATCACAAAAAACTCAGTTGATTAAAATAGTCACGCAAAACTCATTTGATTAATATCAATCAAAAAAACTCATTTGATCAAAATGCAGTTACAAAAAACTCATTTGATTAACACCACACAAAACTAATTTGATTAAAGTGCAGTCACACAAAACTCATCTGATTAACATCAATCACAAAAAACTCATTTGATTAAAATGCACTCACACAAAACTCATTTAATTGATATCACACAAAACTCATTTGATTAAAATACAATAACAAAAAACTCATTTCATTAATATCAATCACAAAAAACTCATTTGATTAAAATGCAATAAAGCAAAACTCATTTGATTAATATTACACAAAACTCATTTGATTAAAATACAGTCACACAAAACTCATTTGATTAATATCATTCAAACAAAGCTCATTTGATTGAAATACAGTCACACAAAACTCATTTGATTAATATCACACAAAACTCATTTGATTAAAATACAGTCACACAAAACTCATTTCTTTAATATCAATCACACAAAACTCATTTGATTAAAATACATTCACACAAAACACATTTGATTAATATCAATCACAGAAAACTCATTTGATTAAAATATAGTCAGACAAAACTCATTTGATTAATATTAATCACACAAAACTCATTTGATTAAAATACATTCACACAAAACACATTTGATTAATATCAATCACAAAAAACTCATTTGATTAAAATACAGTCAGAGAAAACTCATTTGATTAATATCAATCACACAAAACTCATTTCATTAAAATATAGTCAGAGAAAACTCATTTGATTAATATCAATCACACAAACCTCATTTGATGAAAAAAACAGTCACACAAAACTCATTTGATTGATATCAATCACAAAAAACTCATTTGATTAAAATGCAGTCACACAAAACTCATTTGATTAATATCACACAAAACTCATTTGATTAAAATACAGTCACGCAAAACTCATTTGATTAATATCAATCAGAAAAAACTCATTTGATTAAAATGCAATGACGCAAAACTCATTTGATTAATATTACACAAAACTCATTTGATTAAAATACAGTCCCACAAAACTCATTTGATTAATATCATTCACACAAAGCTCATTTGATAGAAATACAGTCACACAAAACTCATTTCATTAATATCACACAAAACTCATTTGATTAAAATACAGTCACACAAAACTCATTTCTTTAATATCAATCACACAAAACTCATTTGATCAAAATACATTCACACGAAACACATTTGATTAATATCAATCACACAAAACTCATGTGATTAAAATACAGTCACAAAAAACTCATTTGATTAATATCAATCACACAAAACTCATTTGATTAAAATATAGTCGGACAAAACTCATTTGATCAATATCAATCACACAAAACTCATTTGATTAAAATACATTCACACAAAACATATTTGATTAATATTAATCACACAAAACTCATTTGATTATAATACAGTCAGGGAAAACTCATTTGATTAATATCAATCACACAAAACTCATTTCATTAATATCAATCACAAAAAACTCGTTTCATTAAAATGCAGTTACACACAACTCATTTGATTAATATCACAAAAAACTCAGTTGATTAAAATAGTCACGCAAAACTCATTTGATTAATATCAATCACAAAAAACTCATTTGATTAAAATGCAATGACACAAAACTCATTTGATTAATATTCAACAAAACTCATTTGATTAAAATACAGTCACACAAAACTCATTTGATTAATATCAAACACAAAAAACTCATTTGATCAAAATGCAGTTACAAAAAACTCATTTGATTAACACCACACAAAACTAATTTGATTAAAATGCAGTCACACAAAACTCATCTGATTAATATCAATCACAAAAAACTCATTTGATTAAAATGCACTCACACAAAACTCATTTAATTAATATCACACAAAACTCATTTGATTAAAATACAGTAACAAAAAACTCATTTCATTAATATGAATCACAAAAAACTCATTTGATTAAAATTCAATGAAGCAAAACTCATTTGATTAATATTACACAAAACTCATTTGATTAAAATACAGTCATACAAAACTCATTTGATTAATATCATTCACACAAAGCTCATTTGATTGAAATACAGTCACACAAAACTCATTTGATTAATATCACACAAAACTCATTTGATTAAAATACAGTCACACAAAACTCATTTCTTTAATATCAATCACACAAAACTCATTTGATTAAAATACATTCACACAAAACACATTTGATTAATATCAATCACAGAAATCTCATTTGCTTAAAATATAGTCAGACAAAACTCATTTGATTAATATTAATCACACAAAACTCATTTGATTAAAATACATTCACACAAAACACATTTGATTAATATCAATCACAAAAAGCTCATTTGATTAAAATACAGTCAGAGAAAAATCATTTGATTAATATCAATCACACAAAACTCATTTCATTAAAATATAGTCTGAGAAAACTCATTTGATTAATATCAATCACACAAACCTCATTTGATGAAAAAAACAGTCACACAAAACTCATTTGATTAATATCAATCACAAAAAACTCATTTGATTGAAAGGCAGTCACACAAAACTCATTTGATTAATATCACACAAAACTCATTTGATTAAAATACAGTCACGCAAAACTCATTTAATTAATATCAATCAGAAAAAACTCATTTGATTAAAATGCAATGACGCAAAACTCATTTGATTAATATTACACAAAACTCATTTGATTAAAATACAGTCCCACAAAACTCATTGGATTAATATCATTCACACAAAGCTCATTTGATAGAAATACAGTCACACAAAACTCATTTCATTAATATCACACAAAACTCATTTGATTGAAATACAGTCACACAAAACTCATTTCTTTAATATCAATCACACAAAACTCATTTGATTAAAATACATTCACACGAAACACATTTGATTAATATCAATCACACAAAACTCATGTGATTAAAATACAGTCACAAAAAACTCATTTGATTAATATCAATCACACAAAACTCATTTGATTAAAATATAGTCGGACAAAACTCATTTGATCAATATCAATCACACAAAACTCATTTGATTAAAATACATTCACACAAAACACATTTGATTAATATTAATCACACAAAACTCATTTGATTATAATACAGTCAGAGAAAACTCATTTGATTAATATCAATCACACAAAACTCATTTCATTAATATCAATCACAAAAAACTCGTTTGATTAAAATGCAGTTACACACAACTCATTTGATTAATATCACAAAAAACTCAGTTGATTAAAATAGTCACGCAAAACTCATTTGATTAATATCAATCACAAAAAACTCATTTGATTAAAATGCAATGACACAAAACTCATTTGATTAATATTCAATAAAACTCATTTGATTAAAATACAGTCACACAAAACTCGTTTGATTAATATCAATCACAAAAAACTCATTTGATCAAAATGCAGTTACAAAAAACTCATTTGATTAACACCACACAAAACTAATTTGATTAAAATGCAGTCACACAAAACTCATCTGATTAATATCAATCACAAAAAACTCATTTGATTAAAATGCACTCACACAAAACTCATTTAATTAATATCACACAAAACTCATTTGATTAAAATACAGTAACAAAAAACTCATTTCATTAATATCAATCACAAAAAACTCATTTGATTAAAATGCAATAAAGCAAAACTCATTTGATTAATATTACACAAAACTCATTTGATTAAAATACAGTCACACAAAACTCATTTGATTAATATCATTCAAACAAAGCTCATTTGATTGAAATACAGTCACACAAAACTCATTTGATTAATATCACACAAAACTCATTTGATTAAAATACAGTCACACAAAACTCATTTCTTTAATATCAATCACACAAAACTCATTTGATTAAAATACATTCACACAAAACACATTTGATTAATATCAATCACAGAAAACTCATTTGATTAAAATATAGTCAGACAAAACTCATTTGATTAATATTAATCACACAAAACTCATTTGATTAAAATACATTCACACAAAACACATTTGATTAATATCAATCACAAAAAACTCATTTGATTAAAATACAGTCAGAGAAAACTCATTTGATTAATATCAATCACACAAAACTCATTTCATTAAAATATAGTCAGAGAAAACTCATTTGATTAATATCAATCACACAAACCTCATTTGATGAAAAAAACAGTCACACAAAACTCATTTGATTGATATCAATCACAAAAAACTCATTTGATTAAAATGCAGTCACACAAAACTCATTTGATTAATATCACACAAAACTCATTTGATTAAAATACAGTCACGCAAAACTCATTTGATTAATATCAATCAGAAAAAACTCATTTGATTAAAATGCAATGACGCAAAACTCATTTGATTAATATTACACAAAACTCATTTGATTAAAATACAGTCCCACAAAACTCATTTGATTAATATCATTCACACAAAGCTCATTTGATAGAAATACAGTCACACAAAACTCATTTCATTAATATCACACAAAACTCATTTGATTAAAATACAGTCACACAAAACTCATTTCTTTAATATCAATCACACAAAACTCATTTGATCAAAATACATTCACACGAAACACATTTGATTAATATCAATCACACAAAACTCATGTGATTAAAATACAGTCACAAAAAACTCATTTGATTAATATCAATCACACAAAACTCATTTGATTAAAATATAGTCGGACAAAACTCATTTGATCAATATCAATCACACAAAACTCATTTGATTAAAATACATTCACACAAAACATATTTGATTAATATTAATCACACAAAACTCATTTGATTATAATACAGTCAGGGAAAACTCATTTGATTAATATCAATCACACAAAACTCATTTCATTAATATCAATCACAAAAAACTCGTTTCATTAAAATGCAGTTACACACAACTCATTTGATTAATATCACAAAAAACTCAGTTGATTAAAATAGTCACGCAAAACTCATTTGATTAATATCAATCACAAAAAACTCATTTGATTAAAATGCAATGACACAAAACTCATTTGATTAATATTCAACAAAACTCATTTGATTAAAATACAGTCACACAAAACTCATTTGATTAATATCAAACACAAAAAACTCATTTGATCAAAATGCAGTTACAAAAAACTCATTTGATTAACACCACACAAAACTAATTTGATTAAAATGCAGTCACACAAAACTCATCTGATTAATATCAATCACAAAAAACTCATTTGATTAAAATGCACTCACACAAAACTCATTTAATTAATATCACACAAAACTCATTTGCTTAAAATGCACTCACACAAAACTCATTTCATTAATATTACACAAAACTCATTTGATTAAAATACAGTCATACAAAACTCATTTGATTAATATCATTCACACAAAGCTCATTTGATTGAAATACAGTCACACAAAACTCATTTGATTAATATCACACAAAACTCATTTGATTAAAATACAGTCACACAAAACTCATTTCTTTAATATCAATCACACAAAACTCATTTGATTAAAATACATTCACACAAAACACATTTGATTAATATCAATCACAGAAATCTCATTTGCTTAAAATATAGTCAGACAAAACTCATTTGATTAATATTAATCACACAAAACTCATTTGATTAAAATACATTCACACAAAACACATTTGATTAATATCAATCACAAAAAGCTCATTTGATTAAAATACAGTCAGAGAAAACTCATTTGATTAATATCAATCACACAAAACTCATTTCATTAAAATATAGTCAGAGAAAACTCATTTGATTAATATCAATCACACAAACCTCATTTGATGAAAAAAACAGTCACACAAAACTCATTTGATTAATATCAATCACAAAAAACTCATTTGATTAAAATGCAGTCACACAAAACTCATTTGATTAATATCACACAAAACTCATTTGATTAAAATACAGTCACGCAAAACTCATTTGATTAATATCAATCAGAAAAAACTCATTTGATTAAAATGCAATGACGCAAAACTCATTTGATTAATATTACACAAAACTCATTTGATTAAAATACAGTCCCACAAAACTCATTTGATTAATATCATTCACACAAAGCTCATTTGATAGAAATACAGTCACACAAAACTCATTTCATTAATATCACACAAAACTCATTTGATTGAAATACAGTCACACAAAACTCATTTCTTTAATATCAATCACACAAAACTCATTTGATTAAAATACATTCACACGAAACACATTTGATTAATATCAATCACACAAAACTCATGTGATTAAAATACAGTCACAAAAAACTCATTTGATTAATATCAATCACACAAAACTCATTTGATTAAAATATAGTCGGACAAAACTCATTTGATCAATATCAATCACACAAAACTCATTTGATTAAAATACATTCACACAAAACACATTTGATTAATATTAATCACACAAAACTCATTTGATTATAATACAGTCAGAGAAAACTCATTTGATTAATATCAATCACACAAAACTCATTTCATTAATATCAATCACAAAAAACTCGTTTGATTAAAATGCAGTTACACACAACTCATTTGATTAATATCACAAAAAACTCAGTTGATTAAAATAGTCACGCAAAACTCATTTGATTAATATCAATCACAAAAAACTCATTTGATTAAAATGCAATGACACAAAACTCATTTGATTAATATTCAATAAAACTCATTTGATTAAAATACAGTCACACAAAACTCGTTTGATTAATATCAATCACAAAAAACTCATTTGATCAAAATGCAGTTACAAAAAACTCATTTGATTAACACCACACAAAACTAATTTGATTAAAATGCAGTCACACAAAACTCATCTGATTAATATCAATCACAAAAAACTCATTTGATTAAAATGCAGTCACACAAAACTCATTTGATTAATATCACACAAAACTCATTTGATTAAAATACAGTCACAAAAACTCATTTGATTAATATCAATCACAAAAAACTCATTTGATTAAAATGCAATGACGCAAAACTCATTTGATTAATATTACACAAAACTCATTTGATTAAAATACAGTCCACAAAACTCATTTGATTAATATCATTCACACAAAGCTCATTTGATAGAAATACAGTCACACAAAACTCATTTGATTAATATCACACAAAACTCATTTGATTAAAATACAGTCACACAAAACTCATTTCATTAATATCAATCACACAAAACTCATTTGATTAAAATACATTCACACAAAACACATTTGATTAATATCAATCACACAAAACTCATTTGATTAAAATACAGTCAACAAAAAACTCATTTGATTAATATCAATCACACAAAACTCATTTGATTAAAATACAGTCACACAAAACTCATTTGATTAATATCAATCACAAAAAACTCATTTCATCAAAATGCAGTCAGAGAAAACTCATTTGATTAACACCACACAAAACTAATTTGATTAAAAAACAGTCACACAAAACTCATTTGATTAATATCAATCACAAAAAACTCATTTGATTAAAATGCAGCTCACACAAAACTCATTTGATTAATATCACACAAAACTCATTTGATTAAAATACAGTCACGCAAAAACTCATTTGATTAATATCAATCAGAAAAAACTCATTTGATTAAAATGCAATGACGCAAAACTCATTTGATTAATATTACACAAAACTCATTTGATTAAAATACAGTCCCACAAAACTCATTTGATTAATATCATTCACACAAAGCTCATTTGATAGAAATACAGTCACACAAAACTCATTTCATTAATATCACACAAAACTCATTTGATTAAAATACAGTCACACAAAACTCATTTCTTTAATATCAATCACACAAAACTCATTTGATTAAAATACATTCACACAAAACACATTTGATTAATATCAATCACAGAAAACTCATTTGATTAAAATATAGTCAGACAAAACTCATTTGATTAATATTAATCACACAAAACTCATTTGATTAAAATACATTCACACAAAACACATTTGATTAATATCAATCACAAAAAACTCATTTGATTAAAATACAGTCAGAGAAAACTCATTTGATTAATATCAATCACACAAAACTCATTTCATTAAAATATAGTCAGAGAAAACTCATTTGATTAATATCAATCACACAAACCTCATTTGATGAAAAAAACAGTCACACAAAACTCATTTGATTGATATCAATCACAAAAAACTCATTTGATTAAAATGCAGTCACACAAAACTCATTTGATTAATATCACACAAAACTCATTTGATTAAAATACAGTCACGCAAAACTCATTTGATTAATATCAATCAGAAAAAACTCATTTGATTAAAATGCAATGACGCAAAACTCATTTGATTAATATTACACAAAACTCATTTGATTAAAATACAGTCCCACAAAACTCATTTGATTAATATCATTCACACAAAGCTCATTTGATAGAAATACAGTCACACAAAACTCATTTCATTAATATCACACAAAACTCATTTGATTAAAATACAGTCACACAAAACTCATTTCTTTAATATCAATCACACAAAACTCATTTGATCAAAATACATTCACACGAAACACATTTGATTAATATCAATCACACAAAACTCATGTGATTAAAATACAGTCACAAAAAACTCATTTGATTAATATCAATCACACAAAACTCATTTGATTAAAATATAGTCGGACAAAACTCATTTGATCAATATCAATCACACAAAACTCATTTGATTAAAATACATTCACACAAAACATATTTGATTAATATTAATCACACAAAACTCATTTGATTATAATACAGTCAGGGAAAACTCATTTGATTAATATCAATCACACAAAACTCATTTCATTAATATCAATCACAAAAAACTCGTTTCATTAAAATGCAGTTACACACAACTCATTTGATTAATATCACAAAAAACTCAGTTGATTAAAATAGTCACGCAAAACTCATTTGATTAATATCAATCACAAAAAACTCATTTGATTAAAATGCAATGACACAAAACTCATTTGATTAATATTCAACAAAACTCATTTGATTAAAATACAGTCACACAAAACTCATTTGATTAATATCAATCACAAAAAACTCATTTGATCAAAATGCAGTTACAAAAAACTCATTTGATTAACACCACACAAAACTAATTTGATTAAAATGCAGTCACACAAAACTCATCTGATTAATATCAATCACAAAAAACTCATTTGATTAAAATGCACTCACACAAAACTCATTTAATTAATATCACACAAAACTCATTTGATTAAAATACAGTAACAAAAAACTCATTTCATTAATATCAATCACAAAAAACTCATTTGATTAAAATTCAATGAAGCAAAACTCATTTGATTAATATTACACAAAACTCATTTGATTAAAATACAGTCATACAAAACTCATTTGATTAATATCATTCACACAAAGCTCATTTGATTGAAATACAGTCACACAAAACTCATTTGATTAATATCACACAAAACTCATTTGATTAAAATACAGTCACACAAAACTCATTTCTTTAATATCAATCACACAAAACTCATTTGATTAAAATACATTCACACAAAACACATTTGATTAATATCAATCACAGAAATCTCATTTGCTTAAAATATAGTCAGACAAAACTCATTTGATTAATATTAATCACACAAAACTCATTTGATTAAAATACATTCACACAAAACACATTTGATTAATATCAATCACAAAAAGCTCATTTGATTAAAATACAGTCAGAGAAAACTCATTTGATTAATATCAATCACACAAAACTCATTTCATTAAAATATAGTCTGAGAAAACTCATTTGATTAATATCAATCACACAAACCTCATTTGATGAAAAAAACAGTCACACAAAACTCATTTGATTAATATCAATCACAAAAAACTCATTTGATTGAAAGGCAGTCACACAAAACTCATTTGATTAATATCACACAAAACTCATTTGATTAAAATACAGTCACGCAAAACTCATTTGATTAATATCAATCAGAAAAAACTCATTTGATTAAAATGCAATGACGCAAAACTCATTTGATTAATATTACACAAAACTCATTTGATTAAAATACAGTCCCACAAAACTCATTGGATTAATATCATTCACACAAAGCTCATTTGATAGAAATACAGTCACACAAAACTCATTTCATTAATATCACACAAAACTCATTTGATTGAAATACAGTCACACAAAACTCATTTCTTTAATATCAATCACACAAAACTCATTTGATTAAAATACATTCACACGAAACACATTTGATTAATATCAATCACACAAAACTCATGTGATTAAAATACAGTCACAAAAAACTCATTTGATTAATATCAATCACACAAAACTCATTTGATTAAAATATAGTCGGACAAAACTCATTTGATCAATATCAATCACACAAAACTCATTTGATTAAAATACATTCACACAAAACACATTTGATTAATATTAATCACACAAAACTCATTTGATTATAATACAGTCAGAGAAAACTCATTTGATTAATATCAATCACACAAAACTCATTTCATTAATATCAATCACAAAAAACTCGTTTGATTAAAATGCAGTTACACACAACTCATTTGATTAATATCACAAAAAACTCAGTTGATTAAAATAGTCACGCAAAACTCATTTGATTAATATCAATCACAAAAAACTCATTTGATTAAAATGCAATGACACAAAACTCATTTGATTAATATTCAATAAAACTCATTTGATTAAAATACAGTCACACAAAACTCGTTTGATTAATATCAATCACAAAAAACTCATTTGATCAAAATGCAGTTACAAAAAACTCATTTGATTAACACCACACAAAACTAATTTGATTAAAATGCAGTCACACAAAACTCATCTGATTAATATCAATCACAAAAAACTCATTTGATTAAAATGCACTCACACAAAACTCATTTAATTAATATCACACAAAACTCATTTGATTAAAATACAGTAACAAAAAACTCATTTCATTAATATCAATCACAAAAAACTCATTTGATTAAAATGCAATAAAGCAAAACTCATTTGATTAATATTACACAAAACTCATTTGATTAAAATACAGTCACACAAAACTCATTTGATTAATATCATTCAAACAAAGCTCATTTGATTGAAATACAGTCACACAAAACTCATTTGATTAATATCACACAAAACTCATTTGATTAAAATACAGTCACACAAAACTCATTTCTTTAATATCAATCACACAAAACTCATTTGATTAAAATACATTCACACAAAACACATTTGATTAATATCAATCACAGAAAACTCATTTGATTAAAATATAGTCAGACAAAACTCATTTGATTAATATTAATCACACAAAACTCATTTGATTAAAATACATTCACACAAAACACATTTGATTAATATCAATCACAAAAAACTCATTTGATTAAAATACAGTCAGAGAAAACTCATTTGATTAATATCAATCACACAAAACTCATTTCATTAAAATATAGTCAGAGAAAACTCATTTGATTAATATCAATCACACAAAACTCATTTGATGAAAAAAACAGTCACACAAAACTCATTTGATTGATATCAATCACAAAAAACTCATTTGATTAAAATGCAGTCACACAAAACTCATTTGATTAATATCACACAAAACTCATTTGATTAAAATACAGTCACGCAAAACTCATTTGATTAATATCAATCAGAAAAAACTCATTTGATTAAAATGCAATGACGCAAAACTCATTTGATTAATATTACACAAAACTCATTTGATTAAAATACAGTCCCACAAAACTCATTTGATTAATATCATTCACACAAAGCTCATTTGATAGAAATACAGTCACACAAAACTCATTTCATTAATATCACACAAAACTCATTTGATTAAAATACAGTCACACAAAACTCATTTGATTAATATCAATCACACAAAACTCATGTGATTAAAATACAGTCACAAAAAACTCATTTGATTAATATCAATCACACAAAACTCATTTGATTAAAATATAGTCGGACAAAACTCATTTGATCAATATCAATCACACAAAACTCATTTGATTAAAATACATTCACACAAAACATATTTGATTAATATTAATCACACAAAACTCATTTGATTATAATACAGTCAGGGAAAACTCATTTGATTAATATCAATCACACAAAACTCATTTCATTAATATCAATCACAAAAAACTCGTTTCATTAAAATGCAGTTACACACAACTCATTTGATTAATATCACAAAAAACTCAGTTGATTAAAATAGTCACGCAAAACTCATTTGATTAATATCAATCACAAAAAACTCATTTGATTAAAATGCAATGACACAAAACTCATTTGATTAATATTCAACAAAACTCATTTGATTAAAATACAGTCACACAAAACTCATTTGATTAATATCAATCACAAAAAACTCATTTGATCAAAATGCAGTTACAAAAAACTCATTTGATTAACACCACACAAAACTAATTTGATTAAAATGCAGTCACACAAAACTCATCTGATTAATATCAATCACAAAAAACTCATTTGATTAAAATGCACTCACACAAAACTCATTTAATTAATATCACACAAAACTCATTTGATTAAAATACAGTAACAAAAAACTCATTTCATTAATATCAATCACAAAAAACTCATTTGATTAAAATGCAATAAAGCAAAACTCATTTGATTAATATTACACAAAACTCATTTGATTAAAATACAGTCATACAAAACTCATTTGATTAATATCATTCACACAAAGCTCATTTGATTGAAATACAGTCACACAAAACTCATTTGATTAATATCACACAAAACTCATTTGATTAAAATACAGTCACACAAAACTCATTTCTTTAATATCAATCACACAAAACTCATTTGATTAAAATACATTCACACAAAACACATTTGATTAATATCAATCACAGAAATCTCATTTGCTTAAAATATAGTCAGACAAAACTCATTTGATTAATATTAATCACACAAAACTCATTTGATTAAAATACATTCACACAAAACACATTTGATTAATATCAATCACAAAAAGCTCATTTGATTAAAATACAGTCAGAGAAAACTCATTTGATTAATATCAATCACACAAAACTCATTTCATTAAAATATAGTCAGAGAAAACTCATTTGATTAATATCAATCACACAAACCTCATTTGATGAAAAAAACAGTCACACAAAACTCATTTGATTAATATCAATCACAAAAAACTCATTTGATTGAAAGGCAGTCACACAAAACTCATTTGATTAATATCACACAAAACTCATTTGATTAAAATACAGTCACGCAAAACTCATTTGATTAATATCAATCAGAAAAAACTCATTTGATTAAAATGCAATGACGCAAAACTCATTTGATTAATATTACACAAAACTCATTTGATTAAAATACAGTCCCACAAAACTCAACTCATTGGATTAATATCATTCACACAAAGCTCATTTGATAGAAATACAGTCACACAAAACTCATTTCATTAATATCACACAAAACTCATTTGATTGAAATACAGTCACACAAAACTCATTTCTTTAATATCAATCACACAAAACTCATTTGATTAAAATACATTCACACGAAACACATTTGATTAATATCAATCACACAAAACTCATGTGATTAAAATACAGTCACAAAAAACTCATTTGATTAATATCAATCACACAAAACTCATTTGATTAAAATATAGTCGGACAAAACTCATTTGATCAATATCAATCACACAAAACTCATTTGATTAAAATACATTCACACAAAACACATTTGATTAATATTAATCACACAAAACTCATTTGATTATAATACAGTCAGAGAAAACTCATTTGATTAATATCAATCACACAAAACTCATTTCATTAATATCAATCACAAAAAACTCGTTTGATTAAAATGCAGTTACACACAACTCATTTGATTAATATCACAAAAAACTCAGTTGATTAAAATAGTCACGCAAAACTCATTTGATTAATATCAATCACAAAAAACTCATTTGATTAAAATGCAATGACACAAAACTCATTTGATTAATATTCAATAAAACTCATTTGATTAAAATACAGTCACACAAAACTCGTTTGATTAATATCAATCACAAAAAACTCATTTGATCAAAATGCAGTTACAAAAAACTCATTTGATTAACACCACACAAAACTAATTTGATTAAAATGCAGTCACACAAAACTCATCTGATTAATATCAATCACAAAAAACTCATTTGATTAAAATGCACTCACACAAAACTCATTTAATTAATATCACACAAAACTCATTTGATTAAAATACAGTAACAAAAAACTCATTTCATTAATATCAATCACAAAAAACTCATTTGATTAAAATGCAATAAAGCAAAACTCATTTGATTAATATTACACAAAACTCATTTGATTAAAATACAGTCACACAAAACTCATTTGATTAATATCATTCAAACAAAGCTCATTTGATTGAAATACAGTCACACAAAACTCATTTGATTAATATCACACAAAACTCATTTGATTAAAATACAGTCACACAAAACTCATTTCTTTAATATCAATCACACAAAACTCATTTGATTAAAATACATTCACACAAAACACATTTGATTAATATCAATCACAGAAAACTCATTTGATTAAAATATAGTCAGACAAAACTCATTTGATTAATATTAATCACACAAAACTCATTTGATTAAAATACATTCACACAAAACACATTTGATTAATATCAATCACAAAAACTCATTTGATTAAAATACAGTCAGAGAAAACTCATTTGATTAATATCAATCACACAAAACTCATTTCATTAAAATATAGTCAGAGAAAACTCATTTGATTAATATCAATCACACAAACCTCATTTGATGAAAAAAACAGTCACACAAAACTCATTTGATTAATATCAATCACAAAAAACTCATTTGATTAAAATGCAGTCACACAAAACTCATTTGATTAATATCACACAAAACTCATTTGATTAAAATACAGTCACGCAAAACTCATTTGATTAATATCAATCACAAAAAACTCGTTTGATTAAAATGCAGTTACACACAACTCATTTGATTAATATCACAAAGAACTCAGTTGATTAAAATAGTCACGCAAAACTCATTTGATTAATATCAATCACAAAAAACTCATTTGATTAAAATGCAATGACACAAAACTCATTTGATTAATATTCAATAAAACTCATTTGATTAAAATACAGTCACACAAAACTCGTTTGATTAATATCAATCACAAAAAACTCATTTAATCAAAATGCAGTTACAAAAAACTCATTTGATTAACACCACACAAAACTAATTTGATTAAAATGCAGTCACACAAAACTCATCTGATTAATATCAATCACAAAAAACTCATTTGATTAAAATGCACTCACACAAAACTCATTTAATTAATATCACACAAAACTCATTTGATTAAAATACAGTAACAAAAAACTCATTTCATTAATATCAATCACAAAAAACTCATTTGATTAAAATGCAATAAAGCAAAACTCATTTGATTAATATTACACAAAACTCATTTGATTAAAATACAGTCACACAAAACTCATTTGATTAATATCATTCAAACAAAGCTCATTTGATTGAAATACAGTCACACAAAACTCATTTGATTAATATCACACAAAACTCATTTGATTAAAATACAGTCACACAAAACTCATTTCTTTAATATCAATCACACAAAACTCATTTGATTAAAATACATTCACACAAAACACATTTGATTAATATCAATCACAGAAAACTCATTTGATTAAAATATAGTCAGACAAAACTCATTTGATTAATATTAATCACACAAAACTCATTTGATTAAAATACATTCACACAAAACACATTTGATTAATATCAATCACAAAAAACTCATTTGATTAAAATACAGTCAGAGAAAACTCATTTGATTAATATCAATCACACAAAACTCATTTCATTAAAATATAGTCAGAGAAAACTCATTTGATTAATATCAATCACACAAACCTCATTTGATGAAAAAAACAGTCACACAAAACTCATTTGATTAATATCAATCACAAAAAACTCATTTGATTAAATGCAGTCACACAAAACTCATTTGATTAATATCACACAAAACTCATTTGATTAAAATACAGTCACGCAAAACTCATTTGATTAATATCAATCAGAAAAAACTCATTTGATTAAAATGCAATGACGCAAAACTCATTTGATTAATATTACACAAAACTCATTTGATTAAAATACAGTCCCACAAAACTCATTTGATTAATATCATTCACACAAAGCTCATTTGATAGAAATACAGTCACACAAAACTCATTTCATTAATATCACACAAAACTCATTTGATTAAAATACAGTCACACAAAACTCATTTCTTTAATATCAATCACACAAAACTCATTTGATCAAAATACATTCACACGAAACACATTTGATTAATATCAATCACACAAAACTCATGTGATTAAAATACAGTCACAAAAAACTCATTTGATTAATATCAATCACACAAAACTCATTTGATTAAAATATAGTCGGACAAAACTCATTTGATCAATATCAATCACACAAAACTCATTTGATTAAAATACATTCACACAAAACATATTTGATTAATATTAATCACACAAAACTCATTTGATTATAATACAGTCAGGGAAAACTCATTTGATTAATATCAATCACAAAAAACTCATTTCATTAATATCAATCACAAAAAACTCGTTTGATTAAAATGCAGTTACACACAACTCATTTGATTAATATCACAAAAAACTCAGTTGATTAAAATAGTCACGCAAAACTCATTTGATTAATATCAATCACAAAAAACTCATTTGATTAAAATGCAATGACACAAAACTCATTTGATTAATATTCAATAAAACTCATTTGATTAAAATACAGTCACACAAAACTCGTTTGATTAATATCAATCACAAAAAACTCATTTGATCAAAATGCAGTTACAAAAAACTCATTTGATTAACACCACACAAAACTAATTTGATTAAAATGCAGTCACACAAAACTCATCTGATTAATATCAATCACAAAAAACTCATTTGATTAAAATGCACTCACACAAAACTCATTTAATTAATATCACACAAAACTCATTTGATTAAAATACAGTAACAAAAAACTCATTTCATTAATATCAATCACAAAAAACTCATTTGATTAAAATGCAATAAAGCAAAACTCATTTGATTAATATTACACAAAACTCATTTGATTAAAATACAGTCACACAAAACTCATTTGATTAATATCATTCAAACAAAGCTCATTTGATTGAAATACAGTCACACAAAACTCATTTGATTAATATCACACAAAACTCATTTGATTAAAATACAGTCACACAAAACTCATTTCTTTAATATCAATCACACAAAACTCATTTGATTAAAATACATTCACACAAAACACATTTGATTAATATCAATCACAGAAATCTCATTTGCTTAAAATATAGTCAGACAAAACTCATTTGATTAATATTAATCACACAAAACTCATTTGATTAAAATACATTCACACAAAACACATTTGATTAATATCAATCACAAAAAGCTCATTTGATTAAAATACAGTCAGAGAAAAATCATTTGATTAATATCAATCACACAAAACTCATTTCATTAAAATATAGTCAGAGAAAACTCATTTGATTAATATCAATCACACAAACCTCATTTGATGAAAAAAACAGTCACACAAAACTCATTTGATTAATATCAATCACAAAAAACTCATTTGATTGAAAGGCAGTCACACAAAACTCATTTGATTAATATCACACAAAACTCATTTGATTAAAATACAGTCACGCAAAACTCATTTGATTAATATCAATCAGAAAAAACTCATTTGATTAAAATGCAATGACGCAAAACTCATTTGATTAATATTACACAAAACTCATTTGATTAAAATACAGTCCCACAAAACTCATTGGATTAATATCATTCACACAAAGCTCATTTGATAGAAATACAGTCACACAAAACTCATTTCATTAATATCACACAAAACTCATTTGATTGAAATACAGTCACACAAAACTCATTTCTTTAATATCAATCACACAAAACTCATTTGATTAAAATACATTCACACGAAACACATTTGATTAATATCAATCACACAAAACTCATGTGATTAAAATACAGTCACAAAAAACTCATTTGATTAATATCAATCACACAAAACTCATTTGATTAAAATATAGTCGGACAAAACTCATTTGATCAATATCAATCACACAAAACTCATTTGATTAAAATACATTCACACAAAACACATTTGATTAATATTAATCACACAAAACTCATTTGATTATAATACAGTCAGAGAAAACTCATTTGATTAATATCAATCACACAAAACTCATTTCATTAATATCAATCACAAAAAACTCGTTTGATTAAAATGCAGTTACACACAACTCATTTGATTAATATCACAAAAAACTCAGTTGATTAAAATAGTCACGCAAAACTCATTTGATTAATATCAATCACAAAAAACTCATTTGATTAAAATGCAATGACACAAAACTCATTTGATTAATATTCAACAAAACTCATTTGATTAAAATACAGTCACACAAAACTCATTTGATTAATATCAATCACAAAAAACTCATTTGATCAAAATGCAGTTACAAAAAACTCATTTGATTAACACCACACAAAACTAATTTGATTAAAATGCAGTCACACAAAACTCATCTGATTAATATCAATCACAAAAAACTCATTTGATTAAAATGCACTCACACAAAACTCATTTAATTAATATCACACAAAACTCATTTGATTAAAATACAGTAACAAAAAACTCATTTCATTAATATCAATCACAAAAAACTCATTTGATTAAAATGCAATGAAGCAAAACTCATTTGATTAATATTACACAAAACTCATTTGATTAAAATACAGTCACACAAAACTCATTTGATTAATATCATTCACACAAAGCTCATTTGATTGAAATACAGTCACACAAAACTCATTTGATTAATATCACACAAAACTCATTTGATTAAAATACAGTCACACAAAACTCATTTCTTTAATATCAATCACACAAAACTCATTTGATTAAAATACATTCACACAAAACACATTTGATTAATATCAATCACAGAAATCTCATTTGATTAAAATATAGTCAGACAAAACTCATTTGATTAATATTAATCACACAAAACTCATTTGATTAAAATACATTCACACAAAACACATTTGATTAATATCAATCACAAAAAGCTCATTTGATTAAAATACAGTCAGAGAAAACTCATTTGATTAATATCAATCACACAAAACTCATTTCATTAAAATATAGTCTGAGAAAACTCATTTGATTAATATCAATCACACAAACCTCATTTGATGAAAAAAACAGTCACACAAAACTCATTTGATTAATATCAATCACAAAAAACTCATTTGATTAAAATGCAGTCACACAAAACTCATTTGATTAATATCACACAAAACTCATTTGATTAAAATACAGTCACGCAAAACTCATTTAATTAATATCAATCAGAAAAAACTCATTTGATTAAAATGCAATGACGCAAAACTCATTTGATTAATATTACACAAAACTCATTTGATTAAAATACAGTCCCACAAAACTCATTGGATTAATATCATTCACACAAAGCTCATTTGATAGAAATACAGTCACACAAAACTCATTTCATTAATATCACACAAAACTCATTTGATTAAAATACAGTCACACAAAACTCATTTCTTTAATATCAATCACACAAAACTCATTTGATTAAAATACATTCACACGAAACACATTTGATTAATATCAATCACACAAAACTCATGTGATTAAAATACAGTCACAAAAAACTCATTTGATTAATATCAATCACACAAAACTCATTTGATTAAAATATAGTCGGACAAAACTCATTTGATCAATATCAATCACACAAAACTCATTTGATTAAAATACATTCACACAAAACACATTTGATTAATATTAATCACACAAAACTCATTTGATTATAATACAGTCAGAGAAAACTCATTTGATTAATATCAATCACACAAAACTCATTTCATTAATATCAATCACAAAAAACTCGTTTGATTAAAATGCAGTTACACACAACTCATTTGATTAATATCACAAAAAACTCAGTTGATTAAAATAGTCACGCAAAACTCATTTGATTAATATCAATCACAAAAAACTCATTTGATTAAAATGCAATGACACAAAACTCATTTGATTAATATTCAATAAAACTCATTTGATTAAAATACAGTCACACAAAACTCGTTTGATTAATATCAATCACAAAAAACTCATTTGATCAAAATGCAGTTACAAAAAACTCATTTGATTAACACCACACAAAACTAATTTGATTAAAATGCAGTCACACAAAACTCATCTGATTAATATCAATCACAAAAAACTCATTTGATTAAAATGCACTCACACAAAACTCATTTAATTAATATCACACAAAACTCATTTGATTAAAATACAGTAACAAAAAACTCATTTCATTAATATCAATCACAAAAAACTCATTTGATTAAAATGCAATAAAGCAAAACTCATTTGATTAATATTACACAAAACTCATTTGATTAAAATACAGTCACACAAAACTCATTTGATTAATATCATTCAAACAAAGCTCATTTGATTGAAATACAGTCACACAAAACTCATTTGATTAATATCACACAAAACTCATTTGATTAAAATACAGTCACACAAAACTCATTTCTTTAATATCAATCACACAAAACTCATTTGATTAAAATACATTCACACAAAACACATTTGATTAATATCAATCACAGAAAACTCATTTGATTAAAATATAGTCAGACAAAACTCATTTGATTAATATTAATCACACAAAACTCATTTGATTAAAATACATTCACACAAAACACATTTGATTAATATCAATCACAAAAACTCATTTGATTAAAATACAGTCAGAGAAAACTCATTTGATTAATATCAATCACACAAAACTCATTTCATTAAAATATAGTCAGAGAAAACTCATTTGATTAATATCAATCACACAAACCTCATTTGATGAAAAAAACAGTCACACAAAACTCATTTGATTAATATCAATCACAAAAAACTCATTTGATTAAAATGCAGTCACACAAAACTCATTTGATTAATATCACACAAAACTCATTTGATTAAAATACAGTCACGCAAAACTCATTTCATTAATATCAATCAGAAAAAACTCATTTGATTAAAATGCAATGACGCAAAACTCATTTGATTAATATTACACAAAACTCATTTGATTAAAATACAGTCCCACAAAACTCATTTGATTAATATCATTCACACAAAGCTCATTTGATAGAAATACAGTCACACAAAACTCATTTCATTAATATCACACAAAACTCATTTGATTAAAATACAGTCACACAAAACTCATTTCTTTAATATCAATCACACAAAACTCATTTGATCAAAATACATTCACACGAAACACATTTGATTAATATCAATCACACAAAACTCATGTGATTAAAATACAGTCACAAAAAACTCATTTGATTAATATCAATCACACAAAACTCATTTGATTAAAATATAGTCGGACAAAACTCATTTGATCAATATCAATCACACAAAACTCATTTGATTAAAATACATTCACACAAAACATATTTGATTAATATTAATCACACAAAACTCATTTGATTATAATACAGTCAGGGAAAACTCATTTGATTAATATCAATCACACAAAACTCATTTCATTAATATCAATCACAAAAAACTCGTTTCATTAAAATGCAGTTACACACAACTCATTTGATTAATATCACAAAAAACTCAGTTGATTAAAATAGTCACGCAAAACTCATTTGATTAATATCAATCACAAAAAACTCATTTGATTAAAATGCAATGACACAAAACTCATTTGATTAATATTCAATAAAACTCATTTGATTAAAATACAGTCACACAAAACTCGTTTGATTAATATCAATCACAAAAAAATTTAATCAAAATGCAGTTACAAAAAACTCATTTGATTAACACCACACAAAACTAATTTGATTAAAATGCAGTCACACAAAACTCATCTGATTAATATCAATCACAAAAAACTCATTTGATTAAAATGCACTCACACAAAACTCATTTAATTAATATCACACAAAACTCATTTGATTAAAATACAGTAACAAAAAACTCATTTCATTAATATCAATCACAAAAAACTCATTTGATTAAAATGCAATAAAGCAAAACTCATTTGATTAATATTACACAAAACTCATTTGATTAAAATACAGTCACACAAAACTCATTTGATTAATATCATTCAAACAAAGCTCATTTGATTGAAATACAGTCACACAAAACTCATTTGATTAATATCACACAAAACTCATTTGATTAAAATACAGTCACACAAAACTCATTTCTTTAATATCAATCACACAAAACTCATTTGATTAAAATACATTCACACAAAACACATTTGATTAATATCAATCACAGAAAACTCATTTGATTAAAATATAGTCAGACAAAACTCATTTGATTAATATTAATCACACAAAACTCATTTGATTAAAATGCAATGACACAAAACTCATTTGATTAATATTCAATAAAACTCATTTGATTAAAATACAGTCACACAAAACTCATTTGATTAATATCAATCACAAAAAACTCATTTGATCAAACTGCAGTTACAAAAAACTCATTTGATTAACACCACACAAAACTAATTTGATTAAAAAAGCAGTCACACAAAACTCATTTGATTAATATCAATCACAAAAAACTCATTTGATTAAAATGCAGTCACACAAAACTCATTTGATTAATATCACACAAAACTCATTTGATTAAAATACAGTCACGCAAAACTCATTTGATTAATATCAATCAGAAAAAACTCATTTGATTAAAATGCAATGACGCAAAACTCATTTGATTAATATTACACAAAACTCATTTGATTAAAATACAGTCCCACAAAACTCATTTGATTAATATCATTCACACAAAGCTCATTTGATAGAAATACAGTCACACAAAACTCATTTCATTAATATCACACAAAACTCATTTGATTAAAATACAGTCACACAAAACTCATTTCTTTAATATCAATCACACAAAACTCATTTGATTAAAATACATTCACACAAAACACATTTGATTAATATCAATCACACAAAACTCATTTGATTAAAATACAGTCACACAAAACTCATTTGATTAATATCAATCACACAAAACTCATTTGATTAAAATACAGTCGACAAAACTCATTTGATTAATCTACACAAAACTCATTTGATTAAAATACAGTCACACAAAACTCATTTGATTAATATCATTCAAACAAAGCTCATTTGATTGAAATACAGTCCACACAAAACTCATTTGATTAATATCACACAAAACTCATTTGATTAAAAAACAGTCACACAAAACTCATTTCTTTAATATCAATCACACAAAACTCATTTGATTAAAATACATTCACACAAAACACATTTGATTAATATTCAATAAAACTCATTTGATTAAAATACAGTCACACAAAACTCGTTTGATTAATATCAATCACAAAAAACTCATTTGATCAAACTGCAGTTACAAAAAATTCATTTGATTAACACCACACAAAACTAATTTGATTAAAATGCAGTCACACAAAACTCATCTGATTAATATCAATCACAAAAAACTCATTTGATTAAAATGCACTCACACAAAAGTCATTTAATTAATATCACACAAAACTCATTTGATTAAAATACAGTAACAAAAAACTCATTTCATTAATATCAATCACAAAAAACTCATTTGATTAAAATGCAATAAAGCAAAACTCATTTGATTAATATTACACAAAACTCATTTGATTAAAATACAGTCACACAAAACTCATTTGATTAATATCATTCAAACAAAGCTCATTTGATTGAAATACAGTCACACAAAACTCATTTGATTAATATCACACAAAACTCATTTGATTAAAATACAGTCACACAAAACTCATTTCTTTAATATCAATCACACAAAACTCATTTGATTAAAATACATTCACACAAAACACATTTGATTAATATCAATCACAGAAACTCATTTGATTAAAATATAGTCAGACAAAACTCATTTGATTAATATTAATCACACAAAACTCATTTGATTAAAATACATTGACACAAAACTCATTTGATTAATATTCAATAAAACTCATTTGATTAAAATACAGTCACACAAAACTCGTTTGATTAATATCAATCACAAAAAACTCATTTGATCAAACTGCAGTTACAAAAAATTCATTTGATTAACACCACACAAAACTAATTTGATTAAAATGCAGTCACACAAAACTCATCTGATTAATATCAATCACAAAAAACTCATTTGATTAAAATGCACTCACACAAAAGTCATTTAATTAATATCACACAAAACTCATTTGATTAAAATACAGTAACAAAAAACTCATTTCATTAATATCAATCACAAAAAACTCATTTGATTAAAATGCAATAAAGCAAAACTCATTTGATTAATATTACACAAAACTCATTTGATTAAAATACAGTCACACAAAACTCATTTGATTAATATCATTCAAACAAAGCTCATTTGATTGAAATACAGTCACACAAAACTCATTTGATTAATATCACACAAAACTCATTTGATTAAAAAACAGTCACACAAAACTCATTTCTTTAATATCAATCACACAAAACTCATTTGATTAAAATACATTCACACAAAACACATTTGATTAATATCAATCACAGAAAACTCATTTGATTAAAATATAGTCAGACAAAACTCATTTGATTAATATTAATCACACAAAACTCATTTGATTAAAATACATTCACACAAAACACATTTGATTAATATCAATCACAAAAAGCTCATTTGATTAAAATACAGTCAGAGAAAACTCATTTGATTAATATCAATCACACAAAACTCATTTCATTAAAATATAGTCAGAGAAAACTCATTTGATTAATATCAATCACACAAACCTCATTTGATGAAAAAAACAGTCACACAAAACTCATTTGATTAATATCAATCACAAAAAACTCATTTGATTAAAATGCAGTCACACAAAACTCATTTGATTAATATCACACAAAACTCATTTGATTAAAATACAGTCACGCAAAACTCATTTGATTAATATCAATCAGAAAAAACTCATTTGATTAAAATGCAATGACGCAAAACTCATTTGATTAATATTACACAAAACTCATTTGATTAAAATACAGTCCCACAAAACTCATTTGATTAATATCATTCACACAAAGCTCAT